>NW_028227276.1:10473858-10476358 GCF_978045245.1 Mus caroli
GAGACACAGTGAGACAAAGAGATAGATAGAGAGAGAGGTAGACAGAGAGAGACAAAGAGAGAGACAGAGAGAGAGACAGAGAGAGGACAGAGAGAGATGGAGAGATAAGAGAGAGACAGAGAGAGACAGAGAGAGACAGGAAACAGACAAAGAGAGAGAGACAGAGAGAGACAGAAAGAGACTAGAGAGAGATAGAGAGATACAGAGAGAGGCACAGAGAAAGACAGAGAAAAGAGAGAGACAGAGAGAGACAAGGACAGAGTGAGAGAGACTGAGAGAGACAGAGAGAGACATAGAGAGAGACTGAGAGAGACAGAGAGAGAGACAGAGACAAAGAGAGAGACAGAGAGAGACAGAGAGAAAGTGAGAGAGACTGAGAGAGACAAAGAGAGAGACAGAGAGAGACAGACAGAGACAGAGAGAGACAGAGAGAGAGACAGAGAGAGAGACAGACAGAGACAGAGAGAGACAGAGAGAAAGACAGACAGAGACAGAGAGAGAAAGAGAGAGACAGAGTGATACAGAGAGATAGACAGAAAGAGACAGAGAGAGATATAGAGAGAGACAGAGAGAGAGACAGAGACAAAGAGAGAGACAGAGAGAGACAGTGACAGTGTGAGAGAAACTGAGAGAGACAGAGAGAGAGAGAGACAGAGAGAGACAGAGACAAAGTGAGAGAGACTGAGATAGACAGAGAGCGAGATAGAGAGAGACAGAGACAAAGAGAGAAACAGAGAGAGAGACAGAGACAGAGTGAGATAGACTGAGAGAGACAGAGAGAGACACAAAGAGAGACAGAGAGAGACAGAGAGAGGCAGAGATAGAGACAGAGAGAGACAGAGAGAGAGACAGAGAGAGACAGAGAAAGACAGAGAGATACAGAGAGAGACAGAGAGAGACACAGAGAGAGATAGAGAGAGACAGAGAGAGACAGACACAGAGAGAAACAGCGATAGAGACAGCGAGACAGAGAGAGACAAAGAGAGAGACAAAGAGAGAGACAGAGAGAGACAGACAGAGACAGAGAGAATGGAAGACAGAGAGAGACAAACAGAGAGACAAATGAGAGAGATAGAGACACAGAGAGAGACAGAGAGAGACAGAGAGAGAGAGACAGAGAGAGAGAGACACAGAGAGACACACAGAGAGAGAGAGAGACAGGTAGACAAAGAGAGACAAAGAGAGAGACAGAGAGAGACAAAGAGAGAGACAAAGAAAGACAGAGAGAGAGACAGAGAGAGACACAGAGAGAGACAGAGAGAGACAGAGAGAGACAGCAATAGAGAAACAGAGAGACACAGAGAGACACAGAGAGACACAGAGCTAGATAGAGAGAGGTAGACAGAGAGAGACAGAGAGAGAGACAGAGACAGAGTGAGAGAGACAGAGAGAGAGACAGAGAGGCAGAGACAAAGAGAGAGACAGAGAGAGACAAGGACAGAGTGAGAGATACTGAGAGAGACAGAGAGAGACATAGAGAGAGACAGAGAGAGACAGAGATAGACAGAGAGAGAGACAGAGACAGAGACAGAGACAGAGACAGAGATATACAGAGAGAGACAGAGAGAGAGACAGAGACAGAGTGAGAGAGACAGAGAGAGACAGAGAAAGAGACAGAGAGATTCACAGTGATGGACAGAGAGAGACAGAGAAAGACAAAGAGAGAGACAGAGAGTGACAGAGTGAAAAACAGAGAGAGACAGAGTTAGAGACAGAGATAGGGAGACAGAGAGAGAAAGATAGAGACACACAGAGATACAGAGATAGACAGAGAGAGACAGAGAGCGAGAGACAGAGAGAGACAGAGAGAGAGACAGAGAGAGACACAGAGAGAGATAGAGAGACAGGTAGACAAAGAGAGACAAAGAGAGAGACAGAGTGAAAGACAGAGAGAGACAGATAGAGACACACAGAGATACAGAGAGAGACAGAGAGAGACAGAGATAGAGGGACAGAGAGAGACAGAGAGAGACACAGAGAGAGATAGAGAGACAGGTAGACAAAGAGAGACAAAGAGAGAGACAGAGAGAGACAAAGAGAGAGACAAAGAAAGAGACAGAGCGAGAGACAGAGAGAGACACAGAGAGAGACAGAGAGAGAGACAGAGAGAGAAGGAGAAAGAGACAGAGAGAGACAGAGAGAGACACAGTGAGACAAAGAGATAGATAGAGAGAGAGGTAGACAGAGAGAGACAAAGAGAGAGACAGAGAGAGAGACAGAGAGAGGACAGAGAGAGACGGAGAGATAAGAGAGAGACAGAGAGAGAGACAGAGAGAGACAGGAAACAGACAAAGAGAGAGAGACAGAAAGAGACTAGAGAGAGATAGAGAGATACAGAGAGAGACACAGAGAAAGACAGAGAAAAGAGAGAGACAGAGAGAGACAAGGACAGAGTGAGAGAGACTGAGAGAGACAGAGAGAGACATAGAGAGAGACTGAGAGAGACAGAGAGAGAGACAGAGACAAAGAGAGAGACAGAGAAGGACAGAGAGAAAGTGAG
>NW_028227276.1:10486358-10498858 GCF_978045245.1 Mus caroli
GAGAGACAGAGATAGAGACAGAGAGAGACAGAGAGAGAGACAGAGAGAGACAGAGACATACAGACAGAGAAAAAGAGAGACACAGAGAGAGACAGAGAGAGACAGAAGAGACAAAGATAGAGACAGAGAGAGAGAGAGACAGAGAGAGAGACAGAGAGGGAGACAGAGAGAGACAGAGATAGAAAAAGAGAGAGTCAGATAGAGAGACAGAGAGACAGACAGAGGGAGAGACAGAGATAGAGACAGAGAGAGAGACAGAGAGAGACAGAGAGAGACAGAGAGAGCGACAGAGAGAGACAGTAAAACAGACAAGAGAGAGAGACAGAGATAGACAGGAAGAGACAGAGAGAGAGATAGAGAGAGACAGCTAGAGACACAGAGAGAGACAGAGAGAGAAACAGAGAGAAAGAGAGAGACAAAGACAGAGTGAGAGAAACTGAGAGAGACAGAGAGAGACACAGATAGAGACAGAGAGAGACAGAGATAGAGACAGAGAGAGACAGAGAGAGAGACAGAGAGAGACAGAGAGAAACAGAGAGAGACAGAGAGAGTCACAGAAAGAGACAGAGAGAGACAGAGAGAGACAGAGAGAGACGGATTTAGAAACAGAGAAGACAGAGAGAGGCACAGAGTGAGAGACAGAGAGAGACATAAAGTGACAGAGAGAGAGATAGAGAGACAGAGAAAGACACAGAGAGAGACAGAGATAGACAGAGACAAAGAGAGTGACAGAGAGAGACAGAGATAGAGACAGAGAGAGAAACAGAGAGAGTCTGAGATTCATAGAGGGACAGAGAGAGTCAGAGATAGAGACAGAGAGAGACAGAGAGACAGAGAGAGAGACAGACAGAGAGACAGACAGAGACACAGAGAGAGACACAGAGAGAGGTAGACAGAGAGGGACAAAAAGAGAGACAGAGAGATACAGAGAGAGACTAAAAGAGAGACAGAGAGAGAGATTCAGAGAGAGACAGACAGATACAGAAAGAGGCAGAGTGATACACAGAGAGAGACAGAAAGATAGACAGAGACAGAAAACAGACAAAGGGAGAGAGACAGAGAGAGACAGAAAGAGACAGAGAGAGAGATAGAGAGTGACAGAGACACAGAGAGAGACAGAGAGACAGAGACAAAGAGAGAGACAGAGAGATAGAGATAGAGTGAAAGAGACTGATAGACAGAGAGAGAGGCAGAGAGAGACAGAGACAAAGTGAGAGAGACTGAGATAGACAGAGAGAGACACAGAGAGAGACCGAGAGAAACAGAGAGAGACAGAGATAGAGACAGAGAGAGACAGAGAGATACAGAGAGACAGAAATAGAGACACACAGAGAGAGAGACAAAGGGAGAGACAGAGATCGACAGAAAGAGAGACACAGAGAGAGACAGATAGAGACAAAGAGAGACAGAGAGAGACAGAGATAGAGACAGAGAGAGACAGAGAGAGAGAAAGAGACAGAAAGAAAACAGACAAAGAGAGAGAGACAGAGAGAGAAATAAAGAGACAGAGAGAGAGATATATAAAGACAAAGAAAGACACATAGAGAGACGGAGAGAGAATGACACAAAGAGAGAGACAGAGAGAGACAGAGAGAGTGAGAGAGACTGAGAGAGAGACAGAGAGAGACATAGACAGATTGAGAGAGACAGAGAGAGAGACAGAGAGAGACAGAGACTAAGAGAGACACAGAGAGATACAGAGAGATACAGAGAGACAGAGAGAGACACAGAGAGAAACTGAGAGAGACAGAGAGAGACATAGAGAGACAGAGAGACAGAGATAGAGACAGAGAGAGACAGAGAGATACAGAGAGACAGAAATAGAGACACAGAGAGAGAGAGACAAAGGGAGAGACAGAGATCGACAGAAAGAGAGACACAGAGAGAGACAGATAGAGACAAAGAAAGACAGAGAGAGACAGAGACAGACAGAGATAGAGACAGAGAGAGACAGAGAGAGAGACAGAGAGAGACAGAGAGAGACAGAGAGAGAGACAGAGAGAGAGACAGAGAGATACAGAGAGAGAAAGAGAGAGACAGAGAGAGACAGAGAGAGACAGAAGAGACAAAGATAGAGACAGAGAGAGAGAGAAGACAGACAGAGGGACAGAGAGGGAAACAGAGAGAGAGACAGAGAGAGACAGAGAGAGACAGAGAGAGAGACAGAGAGAGACAGAGAGAAACAGAGAGAGACAGAGAGACACAGAAAGAGACAGAGAGAGATAGAGAGAGACAGAGAGAGATGGATTTAGAAACAGAGAAGACAGAGAGAGAGACAGAATGAGAGACAGAGAGAGACATAAAGAGACAGAGAGAGAGATAGAGAGACAGAGAAAGACACAGAGAGAGACAGAGATAGACAGAGACACAGAGAGAGACAGAGATAGAGACAGAGAGAGAAACAGAGAGAGTCTGAGATACAGAGAGGGACAGAGAGAGTCAGAGATAGAGACAGAGAGAGACAGAGAGAGACAGACAGAGAGACAGACAGAGACACAGACAGAGACACAGAGAGAGGTAGACAGAGAGAGACAAAGTGAGAGACAGAGAGATACAGAGAGAGACAAAAAGAGAGACAGAGAGAGAGATTCAGAGAGAAACAGACAGATACAGAGAGAGGCAGAGAGACAGAGACAAAGAGAGAGACAGAGAGAGACAGAGATAGAGTGAAAGAGACTGAGAGACAGAGAGAGAGGTAGAGAGAGACAGAGACAAAGTGAGAGAGACTGAGATAGACAGAGAGAGACAGAGAGAGACAGAGACAAAGAGAGAGACAGAGAGAGACAGAGATAGAGTGAGAGAGACTGAGAGACAGAGAGAGACACAGAGACAAAGAGAGAGATAGAGAGAGACAGAGATAGAGAAAGAGAGAGACAGAGAGAGAGACAGAGAGAGACAGAGAGAGACAGAGAGAGAGACAGAGAAATAAAGAGACAGAGAGAGAGATAGATAAAGACAAAGAAAGACACATAGAGAGACGGAGAGAGAGACAGACACAAAGAGAGAGACAGAGAGAGACAGAGAGAGACAGAGAGAGTGAGAGAGACTGAGAGAGAGACAGAGAGAGACAGAGACAGATTGAGAGAGACTGAGAGACAGAGAGAGAGAGACAGAGAGAGACAGAGACTAAGAAAGACACAGAGAGAGACAGAGAGATACAGAGAGAGACAGAGAGAGACACAGAGAGAAACTGAGAGAGACAGAGAGGGACATAGAGAGACAGAGAGAGACAGAGATAGAGACAGAGAGAGACAGAGAGAGACAGAGACAAGGAGAGAGACAGTGAGAGACAGAGACAGAGTGAGATAGACTTAGAGAGACAGAGAGAACACAGAGAGAGACAGAGAGGGATAGAGAGAGACAGAGATAGAGACAGAGAGAGACATAGAGAGAGACAGAGAGAGACAGAGAGAGACAGAGAGATACAGAGAGAGAAAGAGAGAGACACAGAGAGAGACAGAGAGAGACAGAAGAGACAAAGATAGAGACAGAGAGAGAGAGAGACACAGAGAGAGACAGAGAGGGAGACACAGAGAGAGACAGAGACAGAGAGAGACAGAGAGAGCGACAGAGAGAGACAGTAAAACAGTCAAGAGAGAGAGACAGAGATAGACAGGAAGAGACAGAGAGAGAGATAGAGAGAGACAGCTAGAGACACAGAGAGAGACAGAGAGAAAGACAGAGAGAAAGAGAGAGACAGAGACAGAGTGAGAGAAACTGAGCGAGACAGAGCGAGACACAGATAGAGACAGAGAGAGACAGAGAGAGACAGAGATAGAGACAGAGAGAGACAGAGAAAGAGACAGAGAGAGACAGACAGAAACAGAGAGAGACAGAGAGAGACACAGAAAGAGACAGAGAGAGACAGAGAGAGACAGAGAGAGACGGATTTAGAAACAGAGAAGACAAAGAGAGACAGAGTGAGAGACAGAGAGAGACATAAAGAGACAGAGACAGAGATAGAGACCGAGAAAGACACAGAGAGATACAGAGATAGACAGAGACACAGAGAGAGACAGAGAGAGACAGAGATAGAGACAGAGAGAGAAACAGAGAGAGTCTGAGATACAGAGAGGGACAGACAGAGTCAGAGATAGAGACAGAGAGAGACAGAGAGACAGAGAGAGAGACAGACAGAGAGACAGACAGAGACACAGTGAGAGACACAGAGAGAGGTAGACAGAGAGAGACAAAGAGAGAGACAGAGAGATACAGAGAGAGACAAAAAGAGAGACAGAGAGAGAGATTCAGAGAGAGACAGACAGATACAGAGAGAGGCAGAGTGATACACAGAGAGAGACAGAAAGAGAGACAGAGACAGAAAACAGACAAAGGGAGAGAGACAGAGAGAGACAGAAAGAGACAGAGAGAGATAGAGAGAGACAGAAAGAGACACAGAGAGAGACATAGAGAGACAGAGAGAGAGATAGAGACAGAGAGAGACAGAGAGAGACAGAGACAAGGAGAGAGACATTGAGAGACAGAGACAGAGTGAGATAGACTTAGAGAGACAGAGAGACACAGAGAGAGACAGAGAGGGATAGAGAGAGACAGAGATAGAGACAGAGAGAGACATAGAGAGAGACAGAGAGAGACAGAGAGAGACAGAGAGATACAGAGAGAGAAAGAGAGAGACACAGAGAGAGACAGAGAGAGACAGAAGAGACAAAGATAGAGACAGAGAGAGAGAGAGACACAGAGAGAGACAGAGAGGGAGACACAGAGAGAGACAGAGACAGAGAGAGACAGAGAGAGCGACAGAGAGAGACAGTAAAACAGTCAAGAGAGAGAGACAGAGATAGACAGGAAGAGACAGAGAGAGAGATAGAGAGAGACAGCTAGAGACACAGAGAGAGACAGAGAGAAAGACAGAGAGAAAGAGAGAGACAGAGACAGAGTGAGAGAAACTGAGCGAGACAGAGCGAGACACAGATAGAGACAGAGAGAGACAGAGAGAGACAGAGATAGAGACAGAGAGAGACAGAGAAAGAGACAGAGAGAGACAGACAGAAACAGAGAGAGACAGAGAGAGACACAGAAAGAGACAGAGAGAGACAGAGAGAGACAGAGAGAGACGGATTTAGAAACAGAGAAGACAGAGAGAGACAGAGTGAGAGACAGAGAGAGACATAAAGAGACAGAGACAGAGATAGAGACCGAGAAAGACACAGAGAGATACAGAGATAGACAGAGACACAGAGAGAGACAGAGAGAGACAGAGATAGAGACAGAGAGAGAAACAGAGAGAGTCTGAGATACAGAGAGGGACAGACAGAGTCAGAAATAGAGACAGAGAGAGACAGAGAGACAGAGAGAGAGACAGACAGAGAGACAGACAGAGACACAGTGAGAGACACAGAGAGAGGTAGACAGAGAGAGACAAAGAGAGAGACAGAGAGATACAGAGAGAGACAAAAAGAGAGACAGAGAGAGAGATTCAGAGAGAGACAGACAGATACAGAGAGAGGCAGAGTGATACACAGAGAGAGACAGAAAGAGAGACAGAGACAGAAAACAGACAAAGGGAGAGAGACAGAGAGAGACAGAAAGAGACAGAGAGAGATAGAGAGAGACAGAAAGAGACACAGAGAGAGACATAGAGAGACAGAGAGAGAGATAGAGACAGAGAGAGACAGAGAGAGACAGAGACAAGGAGAGAGACATTGAGAGACAGAGACAGAGTGAGATAGACTTAGAGAGACAGAGAGACACAGAGAGAGACAGAGAGGGATAGAGAGAGACAGAGATAGAGACAGAGAGAGACAGAGAGAGAGACAGAGAGAGACAGAGAGATAGACAGAGAGAGACAGAGAGAGACAGAAGAGACAAAGAAAGAGACAGAGAGAGAGAGAGAGAGAGACAGAGAGAGAGACAGAGAGGGAAACAGAGAGAGACAGAAAGAGACAGAGAGAGACAAAGAGAGAGTCAGATAGAGAGACAGAGAGAGAGACAGACAGAGAGAGAGACAGAGATAGAGACCGAGAAAGACACACAGAGAGACAGAGATAGACAGAGACACAGAGAGAGACAGAGAGAGACAGAGATAGAGACAGAGAGAGAAACAGAGAGAGTCTGAGATACAGAGAGGGACAGACAGAGTCAGAGATAGAGACAGAGAGAGACAGAGAGACAGAGAGAGAGACAGACAGAGAGACAGACAGAGACACAGAGAGAGACACAGAGAGAGGTAGACAGAGAGAGACAGTGAGAGAGACAGAGAGAGACAGAGAGAGACAGAGAGAAACAGAGAGAGACAGAGAGACACAGAAAGAGACAGAGAGAGACAGAGAGAGACAGAGAGAGACGGATTTAGAAACAGAGAAGACAGAGAGAGAGACAGAGTGAGAATCAGAGAGAGACATAAAGAGACAGAGAGAGATAGAGAGACAGAGAGAGATAGAGAGACAGAGAAAGACACAGAGAGAGACAGAGATAGACAGAGACACAGAGAGAGACAGAGAGAGACAGAGATAGAGACAGAGAGAGAAACAGAGTCTGAGATACATAGAGGGACAGAGAGAGTCAGAGATAGAGACAGAGAGAGACAGAGAGACAGAGAGAGAGAGACAGAGAGACAGATAGAGACATAGAGAGAGACACAGAGAGAGGTAGACAGAGAGAGACAAAGACAGAGACAGAGAGATACAGAGAGAGACAAAAAGAGAAACAGAGTGAGAGATTCAGAGAGAGACAGACAGATACAGAGAGAGGCAGAGTGATACACAGAGAGAGACAGAAAGAGAGACAGAGACAGAAAACTGACAAAGGGAGAGAGACAGAGAGAGACAGAAAGAGACAGAGAGAGAGATAGAGAGAGACAGAAAGAGACACAGAGAGAGACATAGAGAGACAGAGAGAGAGATAGAGACAGAGAGAGACAGAGACAAGGAGAGAGACATTGAGAGACAGAGACAGAGTGAGATAGACTTAGAGAGACAGAGAGACACAGAGAGAGACAGAGAGGGATAGAGAGAGACAGAGATAGAGACAGAGAGAGACAGAGAGAGAGACAGAGAGAGACAGAGAGATAGACAGAGAGAGACAGAGAGAGACAGAAGAGACAAAGATAGAGACAGAGAGAGAGAGAGAGACAGAGAGAGAGAGAGGGAAACAGAGAGAGACAGAAAGAGACAGAGAGAGACAAAGAGAGAGTCAGATAGAGAGACAGAGAGAGACAGACAGAGAGAGAGACAGAGATAGAGACAGAGAGAGAGACAGAGAGAGACTGAGAGAGACAGAGAGAGCGACAGAGAGAGACAGTAAAACAGACAAGAGAGAGAAACAGAGATAGACAGGAAGAGACAGAGAGAGAGATAGAGAGAGACAGCTAGAGACACAGAGAGAGACAGAGAGAGATAGAGAGAAAGAGAGAGACAGAGACAGAGTGAGAGAAACTGAGAGAGACAGAGAGAGACACAGATAGAGACAGAGAGAGACAGAGAGAGACAGAGATAGAGACAGAGAGAGACAGAGAGAGAGACAGAGAGAAACAGAGAGAGACAGAGAGAGACATAAAGAGACAGAGAGAGATAGAGAGACAGAGAAAGACACAGAGAGAGACAGAGATAGACAGAGACACAGAGAGAGACAGAGAGAGACAGAGATAGAGACAGAGAGAGAAACAGAGAGAGTCTGAGATACATAGAGGGACAGAGAGAGTCAGAGATAGAGACAGAGAAAGACAGAGAGACAGAGAGAGAGAGAGACAGAGAGACAGATAGAGACATAGAGAGAGACACAGAGAGAGGTAGACAGAGAGAGACAAAGAGAGAGACAGAGAGATACAGAGAGAGAAAGAGAGAGACACAGAGAGAGACAGAGAGAGACAGAAGAGACAAAGATAGAGACAGAGAGAGAGACAGAGAGAGAGACAGAGAGGGAAACAGAGAGAGACAGAAAGAGACAGAGAGAGACAAAGAGAGCGTCAGATAGAGAGACAGAGAGAGAGACAGACAGAGAGAGAGAGACAGAGATAGAGACAGAGAGAGAGACAGAGAGAGACTAAGAGAGACAGAGAGAGCGACAGAGAGAGACAGTAAAACAGACAAGAGAGAGAGACAGAGATAGACAGGAAGAGACAGAGAGAGATAGAGAGAGACAGCTAGAGACACAGAGAGAGACAGAGAGAGATAGAGAGAGAAAGAGAGAGACAGAGTGAGAGAAACTGAGAGAGACAGAGAGAGACACAGATAGAGACAGAGAGAGACAGAGAGAGACAGAGATAGAGACAGAGAGAGACAGAGAGAGAGACAGAGAGAGACAGAGAGAAACAGAGAGAGACAGAGAACACAGAAAGAGACAGAGAGAGACAGAGAGAGACAGAGAGAGACGGATTTAGAAACAGAGAAGACAGAGAGAGAGACAGAGTGAGAGACAGAGAGAGACATAAAGAAACAGAGAGAGGTAGAGAGACAGAGAAAGACACAGAGAGAGACAGAGATAGACAGAGACACAGAGAGAGACAGAGAGAGACAGAGATAGAGACAGAGAGAGAAACAGAGTCTGAGATACATAGAGGGACAGAGAGAGTCAGAGATAGAGACAGAGAGAGACAGAGAAACAGAGAGAGAGAGACAGAGAGACAGATAGAGACATAGAGAGAGACACAGAGAGAGGTAGACAGAAAGAGACAAAGAGAGAGACAGAGAGATACAGAGAGAGACAAATAGAGAAACAGAGAGAGAGATTCAGAGAGAGACAGACAGATACAGAGAGAGGCAGAAAGAGAGACAGAGACAGAAAACAGACAAAGGGAGAGAGACAGAGAGAGACAGAAAGAGACAGAGAGAGAGATAGAGAGAGACAGAAAGAGGCACAGAGAGAGACAGAGAAAGAGATAGAGAGAGAGACAGAGACAAAGAGAGAGACAGAGAGAGACAGAGATAGAGTGAAAGAGACTGAGAGACAGAGAGAGAGGCAGAGAGAGACAGAGACAAAGTGAGAGAGACTGAGATAGACAGAGAGAGAGACAGAGAGAGACAGAGACAAAGAGAGAGACAGAGAGAGAAGAAACAGAGTAAGATAGACAGAGAGACAGAGAGAGACACAGAGAGAGACCGAGAGAAACAGAGAGAGACAGAGATAGAGACAGAGAGAGACAGAGAGATACAGAGAGACAGAAATAGAGACACAGAGAGAGAGAGACAAAGGGAGAGACAGAGATCGACAGAGAGAGAGACACAGAGAGAGACAGATAGAGACAAAGAGAGACAGAGAGAGACAGAGATAGAGACAGAGAGAGACAGAGAGAGAGAGAGACAGAGAGAGACAGCGAGATACAGAGAGAGACAGAGAGAGAGAAAGAGACAGAAAGAAAACAGACAAAGAGAGAGAGATAGAGAGAGAAATAAAGAGACACAGAGAGAGATAGATAAAGACAAAGAAAGACACATAGAGAGACGGAGAGAGAGACAGACAGAAAGAGAGAGACAGAGAGAGACAGAGAGAGTGAGAGAGACTGATAGAGAGACAGAGAGAGACAGAGACAGATTGAGAGAGACTGAGAGAGACAGAGAGAGAGACAGAGAGAGACAGAGACTAAGAAAGACACAGAGAGAGACAGAGAGATACAGAGATAGACAGAGAGAGACACAAAGAGAAACTGAGAGAGACAGAGAGAGACAGAGAGAGACAGAGAGAGACAGAGATAGAGACAGAGAGAGACAAAGAGAGACAGAGAGAGACAGAGACAAGGAGAGAGACATTGAGAGACAGAGCAGAGTGAGATAGACTTAGAGAGACAGAGAGAGACAGAGAGAGACAGAGAGGGATAGAGAGAGACAGAGATAAAGACAGAGAGAGACAGAGAGAGAGACAGAGAGAGACAGAGAGAGAGACAGAGAGAGACAGAGAGATACAGAGAGAGAAAGAGAGAGACACAGAGAGAGACAGAGAGAGACAGAAGAGACAAAGATAAAGACAGAGAGAGAGAGACAGAGAGAGAAACAGAGAGGGAGACAGAGAGAGACAGAGAGAGACAGAGAGAGACAGAGAGAGACAAAGAGAGAGTCAGATAGAGAGACAGAGAGAGAGACAGACAGAGAGAGAGAGACAGAGATAGAGACAGAGAGAGAGACAGAGAGAGACAGAGAGAGACAGAGAGAGTGACAGAGAGAGACAGTAAAACAGACAAGAGAGAGAGACAGAGATAGACAGGAAGAGACAGAGAGAGAGATAGAGAGAGACAGCTAGAGACACAGAGAGAGACAGAGAGAGAGACAGAGAGAAAGAGAGAGACAGAGACAGAGTGAGAGAAACTGAGAGAGACAGAGAGAGACACAGATAGAGACAGAGAGAGACAGAGAGAGAAAGAGATAGAGACAGAGAGAGACAGAGAGACAGAGAGAGACAGAGAGAGAGACAGAGAGAGACACAGAGAGACACAGAAAGAGACAGAGAGAGACAGAGAGAGACAGAGAGAGACGGATTTAGAAACAGAGAAGACAGAGAGAGAGACAGAGTGAGAGACAGAGAGAGACATAAAGAGACACAGAGAGAGATAGAGAGACAGAGAAAGACACAGAGAGAGACAGAGATAGACAGAGACACAGAGAGAGACAGAGAGAGACAGAGATAGAGACAGAGAGAGAAACAGAGAGAGTCTGAGATACATAGAGGGACAGAGAGAGTCAGAGATAGAGACAGAGAGAGACAGAGAGACAGAGAGAGAGACAGACAGAGAGACAGACAGAGACACAGAGAGAGGTAGACAGAGAGAGACAAAGATAGAGACAGAGAGATACAGAGAGAGACAAAAAGAGAGACAGAGAGAGAGATTCAGAGAGAGAGAGACAGATACAGAGAGAGGCAGAGTGATACACAGAGAGAGACAGAAAGAGAGACAGAGACAGAAAACAGACAAAGGGAGAGAGACAGAGAGAGACAGAAAGAGACAGTGAGAAAGATAGAGAGATACAGAAAGAGACACAGAGAGAGACAGAGAGAGAGACAGAGACAAAGAGAGAGACAGAGAGAGACAGAGATAGAGTGAAAGAGACTGAGAGACAGAGAGAGAGGCAGAGAGAGACAGAGACAAAGTGAGAGAGACTGAGATAGATAGATAGAGAGACAGAGAGAGACAGAGACAAAGAGAGAGACAGAGAGAGACAGAGACAGAGTAAGATAGACAGAGAACAGAGAGAGACACAGAGAGAGACCGAGAGAAACAGAGAAAGACAGAGATAGAGACAGAGAGAGACAGAGAGCTACAGAGAGACAGAAATAGAGACACACAGAGAGAGAGACAAAGGGAGAGACAGAGATCGACAGAGAGAGAGACACAGAGAGAGACAGATAGAGACAAAGAGAGACAGAGAGAGACAGAAAAGAGACAAAGAGAGAGAGACAAAGAGAGACAGAAGATAGAGACAGATAGAGAGATAGAGAGACAGAGAAAGACACAGACAGAGACATTGAGAGACAGAGACACAGAGAGAGACAGAGAGAGAGATAGAGACAAAGAGAGAGACAGAGAGACAGAGACATAGTGAGAGAGACTGATAGAGACAGAGAGAGAGAGAAAGAGAGAGACAGATATAGAGACAGAGAGAGACAGAGAGAGACAGAGATAGAGACAGAGAGAGAGACAAAGAGAGAGACAGAGAGCGACAGAGAGAGAGAAAGAGAAAGAGACAAAGAGTGAGACAGAGAGAGAGACAGACAGAGAGACAGACAGAGACAGAGAGAGACAGTGAGATATATAGAGAGAGACAGAGAGAGACAGAGAGAGACAGAAACCGACAAAGAGAGAGACAGAAAGAAAAAGAAAGAGAGATAGAGAGAGAGAGAAACAGAGAGAGACAGACAGAAGACAGAGACAAAAAGAGAGACAGAGAGAGACAGAGAAAGAGTGAGAGAGAATGAGAGATACAGAGAGAGAGAGAAACAGAGACAGAGTGAGAGAGACTTAGAGATACAGAAAGAGACACAGAGAGAGACAGAGTGAGACAGAGAGAGACGGAGATAGAGACAGAGAGAGACAGAGAGAGAGACAGAGAGCTACAGAGAGAGAGACAGAGAGATACAGAGAGAGAAAGAGAGAGACACAGAGAGAGACAGAGAGAGACAGATGAGACAAACATAGAGACAGAGAGAGAGAGAGAGACAGAGAGGGATACAGAGAGAGACAGAGAGACAGAGAGAGACAGAGATAGAGAAAGAGAGAGACAGAGAGAGACAGAGAGAGCGATAGAGAGAGACAGTAAAACAGACAAGAGAGAGAGAGACAGAGAGAGACAGGAAGAGACAGAGAGAGATAGAGAGAGACAGCTAGAGACACAGAGAGAGACAGATAGAGACAGAGAGAAAGAGAGAGACAGAGACAGAGTGAGAGAGACTTAGAGACACAATGAGAGACACAGATAGAGACAGAGAGAGACAGAGATAGAGACAGAGAGAGACAGAGAGAAACAGAGAGAGACAGAGAGAGACACAGAAAGAGACAGAGAGAGACAGAGAGAGACAGAGAGAGACGGATTTAGAAACAGAGAAGACAGAGAGAG
>NW_028227276.1:10511358-10563858 GCF_978045245.1 Mus caroli
ACAGAGAGAGACAGAGAAATACAGAGAGAGACTTATAGAGACATAGAGAGAGAGACAGAGAGAGACAGAGATAGAGACAGAGAGAGACAGAGAGAGATAGAGAGAGACACAGAGAGAGATAGCATGAGACACAGAGAGATACAAAGAGAGAGACAGAGAGAGACAAAGAGAGAGTCAGAGAGAGAAACAGAGAGAGAGACAGAGAGAGACAGGAAACAGACACGGAGAGAAAGACAGAGAGAGACAGAAAGAGACAGGGAGAGAGATAGAGAGAGACAGAGAAAGACACAGAGAGGGACAGAGAAAAGAGAGAGACAGAGAGAGACAGAGACATAGTGAGAGAGACTGAGAGAGACAGAGAGAGACAGAGACAGAGTGAGAGAGACTGAGAGAGACAGAGAGAGAGACAGAGAGGCAGAGACAAAGAGAGAGACAGAGAGAGACAAGGACAGAGTGAGCGAGACTGAGAGAGACAGAGAGAGAGACAGAGAGAGACAGAGACAGAGTGATAGAGACTGAGAGAGACAGAGAGACATAGACAAAGAAAGATACAGACAGAGACAGAGAGAGAGACTGAGAGAGACAGAGAGATACAGAGATAGACAGAGAGAGACACAGAGAGAGACAGAGAGAGACAGAGAGAGACAGAGAGAGACAGAGAGAGACAGAGATAGAGACAGAGAGAAAGACAGAGAGAGACAGATAGATACAGAGAGACACACAGAGAGAGACAGAGAGAGACAGAAAGAGACAGAGAGAGAGATAGAGAGAGACAGAGAGAGACACAGAGAGAGACAAAGAGATAGACAGAGACAAAGAGAGAGACAGAGAGAGAGACAAAGTGAGAGAGACAGAGAGAGACAGAGAGAGATAGAGACAAAGTGAGAGAGACTGAGATAGACAGAGAGAGAGACAGAGAGAGACAGAGACAAAGAGAGAGACAGACAGAGACAGAGTGAGATAGACTGAGAGAGACAGAGAGAGACACAGAGAGAGACAGAGAGAGTCAGAGAGAGACAGAGAGAGACAGAGATAGAGACAGAGAGAGACAGAGAGAGAGACAGAGAGAGACAGAGAGAGACAGAGTGATACATAGAGAGAGACAGAAAGAGAGACAGAGAGAGACAGAAAACAGACAAAGGGAGAGAAACAGAGAGAGAAAGAAAGAGACAGAGAGATAGAGAGAGACAGAGAGAGACACAGAGAGAGACAGAGACAAAGAGAGAGACAGAGAGAGACAGAGACAGAGTGAGAGAGACTGAGAGACAGAGAGACACAGAGAGATAGAGACAAAGTGAGAGAGACTGAGATAGACAGAGATAGACAGAGAGAGACAGAGACAAAGAGAGAGACAGAGAGAGACAGAGACAGAGTGAGATAGACTGAGAGAGACAGAGAGAGACACAGAGAGAGACAGAGAGAGACAGAGATAGGGACAGAGAGAGACAGAGAGAGACAGAGAGATACCGAGAGAGACAGAGAGAGACAGAGATAGAGACAGAGACAAAGAGAGACTGAGAGATACAGATAGAGAGACAGAGACAAAGAGAGAGACAGAGAGAGACAGACCAGAGTGAGAGAGACTGAGTGAGACAGAGAGCGGGACAGAGAGAGACAGAGACAAAGTGAGAGAGACTGAGATAGACAGAGATAGAGACAGAGAGAGACAGAGACAAAGAGAGAGACAGAGAGAGACAGAGTCGGAGTGAGATAGACGGACAGAGAAAGAGAGAGACACAGAGAGACAGAGAGAGACAGAGATAGAGACAGAGAGAGACAGAGCGAGACAGAGAGAGACAGAGATAGAGACAGAGAGAGAGATACAGAGAGAGACAGTGAGATACAGAGAGAGACAGAGAGAGACAGAGACAGAAAGAAACCGACAAAGAGAGAGAGACAGAAAGAGACAGATAGAGAGATAGAGAGAGACAGAGAGAGACAGAGAATGTAACAGACAAAAGACAGAGACAAAGAGAGAGACAAAGAAAGAGTGAGAGAGAATGAGAGAGACAGAGAGAGACAGAGAGAAACAGAGACAGAGTGAGAGAGACTGAGAGAGACAAAGAGAGACACAGAGAGAGACAGAGGGAGACAGAAAGATACGGAGATAGAGACACAGAGAGAGACAGAGAGAGACAGAGAGATACAGAATGAGACAGAGAGAGAGAAAAAGACAGAAAGAAAACAGACAAAGAGAGAGGGACAGAGAGAGAAAGAAAGAGACAGAGAGAGAGATAGAGACAAAGAAAGACACAGCGAAAGACAGAGTGAGACAGAGAGAGACAGAGATAGAGACAGAGACAGAGAGAGACAGAGAGAGACAGAGAGAGAAACAGAGACAATGAGAGAGACAGAGAGAGACAGAACAGAGTGAGAGAGAGTGAGAGAGACAGAGAGAGGGACAGAGAGAGACAGAGTCAAAGTGAGAGAGACTGAGATAGACAGAGAGAGAGACAGAGAGAGCCAGAGAGAGCCAGAGACAAAGAGAGAGACAGAGAGAGACAGAGACAGAGTGAGATAGCCTGAGAGAAACAGAGAGAGATACAGAGAGAGACAGAGAGAGAGAAAGAGACAGAAAGAAAACAGACGTAGCAAGAGAGACAGAGAGAGACAGAAAGAGACAGAGACAGAGAGAGAGAGAGACAACGAAAGACACAGAGAGAGACAGAGAGACAGAGACAAAGAGAGAGACAGAGAGAGACAGAGACAGAGTGAGAGAGACTGAGAGAGAGACAGAGAGAAACAGAGAAAGATTGAGAGAGACTGAGAGAGACAGAGAGAGAGACAGAGAGAGACAGATACAAAGAGATAGACAGAGAGACACAGAGAGATACAGAGAGAGACAGAGAGAGACACCGAGAGAGACTGAGAGAGACAGAGAGAGACATAGAAAGACAGAGAGAGACAGAGATAGAGACAGAGAGAGACAGAGAGAGACAGAGAGAGAGAGAGACAGAGAGAGAGATAGAGAGATACAGAGAGAGACAGAGAGAGAGACAGAGAGAGACAGAGACAGATAGAGAGAGACACAGAAAGACACACACAGAGAGAGAGAGACAGAGAGAGACAGAGAGAGACAGAGATAGACAGAGAGAGAGACAGAGAGAGACTAAGATAGAGACAGAGAGAGAGAGAGACAGAGAGAGAGATAGAGAGAGACAGAGAGAGAAGGAGAGAGACAGAGAGAGACAGAGAGAGACAGAGAGAGAGACAGAGATAGAGACAGAGAGAGACAAAGAGAGAGACAGATAGAGAGACAGAGAGAGAGACTGACAGAGAAAGATAGAGACAGAGAGAGAGAAAGAGATAGACAGAGAGAGACAGAGAGAGAGAGAGACAGAGAGAGAGACAGAGAGAGACAGAGAGAGACTGAGAGAGACAGAGAGAGACAGAGAGAGACACAGAGAGAGACAGAGAGAGACAGAGAGAGACAGAGAGAGCCAGAGAGAGACAGAGCGAGAGATAGAGTGAGACAGAGAGAAACACAGAGAGAGACAGAGAGAGACAGAGACAAAGAGAGAGACAGAGAGAGACAGAGACAGAGTGTGAGAGACTGGGAGACAGAGAGACAGAGACAAAGTGAGAGAGACTGAGATAGACAGAGAGAGAGACAGAGAAAACAGAGACAAAGAGAGAGACAGAGAGAGACAGAGACAGAGTGAGATAGAGAGAGAGACAGAGAGAGACAGAGAGAGACAGAGAGAGACACAGAGAGAGACACAGAGAGACAGAGAGAGTCAGAGAGAGTCAAAACGAGACAGTTAGAGAGATAGAGAGAGACAGAGAGAGACACAGAGAGAGACAGAGAGAGACAGAGACAAAGAGAGAGACAGAGAGAAACAGAGAGATTGAGAGAGACTGAGAGAGACAGAGAGAGAGACAGAGAGAGAGATACAAAGATATAGACAGAGAGACACAGAGAGATACAGAGAGACAGAGAGAGACTCAGAGAGAACTGAGAGAGACAGAGAGAGACATAGAGAGACAGAGATAGAGACAGAGAGAGACAGAGAGAGACACAGAGAGAGACAGAGAGAGACAGAGAGAGAATAAGATAGAGACAGAGAGAAAGACAGAGAGAGACAGAGAGAGAGACAGAGAGATACAGAGAGAGACACAGAGAGAGACTGAGAGAGACAGAGAGAGACATAGGGAGACAGAGAGAGACAGAGAGAGACACAGAGAGAGACAGAGAGAGACTAATATAGAGACAGAGAGAGAGACAGAGAGAGAGATAGAGAGAGACAGAGAGAGACAGAGATAGAGACAGAGAGAGAGAGAGAGAGACAGAGAGAGACAGAGATAGAGACAGAGAGAGAGACAGAGAGAGACAAAGAGAGAGACAGATAGAGAGACAGAGAGAGAGACTGACAGAGAAAGAGAGAGACAGAGAGAGAGAAAGAGAGAGACAGAGACAGAGAGAGAGAGACAGAGAGAGACAGAGAGAGACTGAGAGAGACAGAGAGAGACAGAGAGAGACAAAGAGAGAGACAGAGAGAGACAGAGAGAGCCAGAGAGAGACAGAGCGAGAGATAGAGAGAGACAGAGAGAAACACAGAGAGAGACAGAGAGAGACAGAGACAAAGAGAGAGACACAGAGAGACAGAGACAGAGAGTGAGAGACTGAGAGACAGAGAGACAGAGACAAAGTGAGAGAGACTGAGATAGACAGAGAGAGATACAGAGAAAACAGAGACAAAGAGAGAGACAGAGAGAGACAGAGACAGAGTGAGATAGATAGAGAGAGACAGAGAGACAGAGAGAGACACAGAGAGAGACAGAGAGAGAGACAGAGAGAGACAGAAAACAGACAAAGGGAGAGAGACAGAGAGAGTCAAAAAGAGACAGTTAGAGAGATAGAGAGAGACAGAGAGAGACACAGAGAGAGACAGAGAGAGACAGAGACAAAGAGAGAGACAGAGAGAGACGGAGACAGAGTGAGCGAGACTGAGAGAGACAGAGAGAGAGACAGAGAGAGACAGAGACAGAGTGAGAGACTGAGAGAGAGACAGAGAGAAACAGAGAAAGATTGAGAGATTGAGAGAGACAGAGAGAGAGACAGAGAGACAGATACAAAGATATAGACAGAGTGACACAGAGAGATACAGAGAGAGACAGAGAGAGACACAGAGAGAGACTGAGAGAGACAGAGAGAGACATGGAGAGACAGAGAGAGACAGAGATAGAGACAGAGAGAGACAGAGAGAGACACAGAGAGAGACAGAGAGAGACAGAGAGAGACTCTTATAGAGACAGAGAGAGAGAGAGACAGAGAGAGACAAAGAGAGAGACAGATAGAGAGACAGAGAGAGAGACTGACAGAGAAAGAGAGAGACAGAGAGAGAGAAAGAGAGAGACAGTGAGAGAGAGACAGAGAGAGAGAAAGAGAGAGACAGAGAAAGAGACTGAGAGAGACAGAGAGAGACACAGAGAGAGACAGAGAGAGACTGAGAGAGCCAGAGAGAGACAGAGCGAGAGATAGAGAGAGACAGAGAGAAACACAGAGAGAGACAGAGAGAGACAGAGACAAAGAGAGAGACAGAGAGAGACAGAGACAGAGTGAGAGAGACTGAGAGACAGAGAGACAGAGACAAAGTGAGAGAGACTGAGATAGACAGAGAGAGAGACAGAGAAAACAGAGACAAAGAGAGAGACAGAGAGAGACAGAGACAGAGTGAGATAGACAGAGAGAGACAGAGAGATACAGAGAGAGACAGAGAGACACAAAGATAGAGACACAGTGAGACAGAGAGTGACAGAGAGGGAGACAGACAGAGAGACAGAGAGAGACAGAAAACAGACAAGGGAGAGAGACAGAGAGAGTCAAAAAGAGACAGTTAGAGAGATAGAGAGAGACAGAGAGAGACACAGAGAGAGACAGAGAGAGACAGAGACAAAGAGAGAGACAGAGACAGAGTGATAGAGACTGAGAGAGACAGAGAGACATAGACAAAGAAAGGTACAGAGAGAGACAGAGACAGAGAGAGAGACTGAGAGAGACAGAGAAATACAGAGAGAGACAGAGACACAGAGAGAGACAGAGAGAGACAGAGAGAGACAGAGAAAGACAGAGAGAGACAGAGAGAGACAGAGACAGAGTGAGAGAGACAGTGAGAGACAGAGAGAGACAGAGAGAGACAGAGATAGAGAGTGAGACACAGGGAGAAACACAGAGAGACAAGGCTAGACAGAGAGATACACAGAAAGAGACAGAGAGAGACATAGAGACAGAGAAAGACAGGGAGAGACAGAGAAAGAGACAGAGAGAGATAGAGATAGAGACAGAGAGACACAGAGAGATAGACAGAGAGAGACACAGAGAGAGACAGAGATAGAGACAGAGAGAGACAGAGAAAGAGACAGAGAGAGACAAAGTGAGACACAGAGAGAGACACAGAGATAGACATAGATAGATAGAGACAGATATAGAGACAGAGAGAGACAGAGAGACACACAGAAAGAGACAGAGAGAGACAAAGAGAGGGTGACAAAAAGAGACTGAGAGGACAGAGAGAGACTCAGAGAGAGTAAGAGAGAGACAGAGAGAGAGACAGAGGGAGAAAGAAAGAGAGACAGAGACAAAGAGAGTGAATGAGAGAGACAGAGAGAGACAGAGAGAGAGACAGAGATAGACCGAGAGAGAGACAGAGAGAGAGACAGAGATAGTCAGAGAGAGACAGAGATAGACACAGAGAGAGACATAGATACAGAAAAGAGACAAAGAGAAAGAGACAAATAGAGACAGAGAAAGACAGAGAGAGACAGAGAGAGAGATGTAGAGAGACAGAGAGAGACAGAGAGAGACACAGAGAGAGACAGAAAACAGACAAAGGGAGAGAGACAGAGAGAGTCAAAAAGAGACAGTTAGAGAGATAGAGAGAGACAGAGAGAGACACAGAGAGAGACAGAGAGAGACAGAGACAAAGAGAGAGACAGAGAGAGACGGAGACAGAGTGATAGAGACTGAGAGAGACAGAGAGAGAGAGAGACAGAGTGATAGAGACTGAGAGAGACAGAGAGACATAGACAAAGAAAGATACAGAGAGAGACAGAGAGAGAGACTGAGAGAGACAGAGAAATACAGAGAGACAGGGAGAGACACAGAGAGAGACAGAGAGAGACAGAGAGAGACAGAGAGAGACAGAGACAGAGTGAGAGAGACAGTGAGAGACATAGAGATACAGAGAGAGACAGAGAGAGAGACAGAGAGAGAGACAGAGAGAGACAGAAAACAGACAAAGGGAGAGAGACAGAGAGAGTCAAAAAGAGACAGTTAGAGAGATAGAGAGAGACAGAGAGAGACACAGAGAGAGACAGAGAGAGACAGAGACAAAGAGAGAGACAGAGAGAGACAGAGACAGAGTGAGCGAGACTGAGAGAGACAGAGAGAGAGACAAAGAGAGACAGAGACAGAGTGAGAGAGACTGAGAGAGAGACAGAGAGATACAGAGAGATTGAGAGAGACTGAGAGAGACAGAGAGAGAGACAGAGAGACAGATACAAAGATATAGACAGAGAGACACAGAGAGATACAGAGAGAGACAGAGAGAGACACAGAGAGAACTGAGAGAGACAGAGAGAGACATAGAGAGACAGAGATAGAGACAGAGAGAGACCGAGAGAGACACAGAGAGAGACAGAGAGAGACAGAGAGAGACTAAGATAGAGACAGAGAGAGAGAGACAGAGAGAGACAGAGAGAGAGACAGAGAGATACAGAGAGAGACAGAGAGAGACACAGAGAGAGACTGAGAGAGACAGAGAGAGACATAGGGAGACAGAGAGAGACAGAGAGAGACAGAGAGAGAGACAGAGAGAGACAGAGAGAGACTAAGATAGAGACAGAGAGAGAGACAGAGAGAGAGATAGAGAGAGACAGAGAGAGACAGAGATAGAGACAGAGAGAGACAGAGAGAGACAGAGATAGAGACAGAGAGAGAGATAGAGAGAGACAAAGAGAGAGACAGATAGAGAGACAGAGAGAGACTGACAGAGAAAGAGAGAGACAGAGAGAGAGAAAGAGAGAGACAGAGACAGAGAGAGAGAGACAGAGAGAGACAGAGAGAGACTGAGATAGACAGAGAGAGCCAGAGAGAGACACAGAGAGAGACAGAGAGAGACAGATTGAGCCAGAGAGAGACAGAGTGAGAGATAGAGAGAGACAGAGAGAAACACAGAGAGAGACAGAGAGAGACAGAGACAAAGAGAGAGACACAGAGAGACAGAGACAGAGTGTGAGAGACTGAGAGACAGAGAGACAGAGACAAAGTGAAAGAGACTGAGATAGACAGAGAGAGATACAGAGAAAACAGAGACAAAGAGAGAGACAGAGAGAGACAGAGACAGAGTGAGATAGACAGAGAGAGACAGAGAGAGACAGAGAGAGACAGAGAGAGACACAGAGAGAGACTGAGAGAGACAGAGAGAGACACAGAGAGAGACTGAGAGAGACAGAGAGAGACATAGAGAGACAGAGAGAGACAGAGATAGAGACAGAGAGAGACAGAGAGAGACACAGAGAGACGGAGAGAGACAGAGAGAGACTAATATAGAGACAGAGAGAGAGAGACAGAGAGAGACAAAGAGAGAGACAGATAGAGAGACAGAGAGAGACTGACAGAGAAAGAGAGAGACAGAGAGAGAGAAAGAGAGAGACAGTGAGAGAGAGACAGAGAGAGAGAAAGAGAGAGACAGAGAGAGAGACTGAGAGAGACAGAGAGAGACAGAGAGAGACACAGAGAGAGACAGAGAGAGACAGAAAGAGCCAGAGAGAGACAGAGCGAGAGATAGAGACAGAGAGAAACACAGAGAGAGACAGAGAGAGACAGAGACAAAGAGAGAGACAGAGAGAGGCAGAGACAGAGTGAGAGAGACTGAGAGACAGAGAGACAGAGACAAAGTGAGAGAGACTGAGATAGACAGAGAGAGAGACAGAGAAAACAGAGACAAAGAGAGAGACAGAGAGAGACAGAGAGAGACAGAGAGACACACAGAGAGAGACAGAGTGAGACAGAGAGAGACAGAGAGGGAGACAGACAGAGAGACAGAGAGAGACAGAAAACAGACAAAGGGAGAGAGACAGAGAGAGTCAAAAAGAGACAGTTAGAGAGACAGAGAGAGACAGAGAGAGACACAGAGAGAGACAGAGGGAGACAGAGACAAAGAGAGAGACAGAGAGAAACAGAGACAGAGTGATAGAGACTGAGAGAGACAGAGAGACATAGACAAAGAAAGATACAGAGAGAGACAGAGACAGAGAGAGAGACTGAGAGAGACAGAGAAATACAGAGAGAGACAGAGAGAGACACAGAGAGAGACAGAGAGAGACAGAGAGAGACAGAGAGAGACAGAGAGACAGAGACAGAGTGAGAGAGAAAGTGAGAGACAGAGAGAGAGACAGAGAGACACACAGAGAGAGACAGAGTGAGACAGAGAGAGACAGAGAGGGAGACAGACAGAGAGACAGAGAGAGACAGAAAACAGACAAAGGGAGAGAGACAGAGAGATTAAAAAAGAGACAGTTAGAGAGACAGAGAGAGACACAGAGAGAGACAGAGAGAGACAGAGACAAAGAGAGAGACAGAGAGAGACAGAGACAGAGTGATAGAGACTGAGAGAGACAGAGAGACATAGACAAAGAAAGATACAGAGAGAGACAGAGACAGAGAGAGAGACTGAGAGAGACAGAGAAATACAGAGAGAGACAGAGAGAGACAGAGAGAGACACAGAGAGAGACAGAGAGAGACAGAGAGAGACAGAGAGAGACAGAGACAGAGTGAGAGAGACAGTGAGAGACAGAGAGAGAGACAGAGAGAGACAGAGAGAGACAGAGATAGAGAGTGTGACACAGGGAGAAACACAGAGAGACAAGGCTAGACAGAGAGATACACAGAAAGAGACAGAGAGAGACATAGAGACAGAGAAAGACAGGGAGAGACAGAGAAAGAGACAGAGAGAGATAGAGATAGAGACAGAGAGACACAGAGAGATAGACAGAGAGAGACACAGAGAGAGACAGAGATAGAGACAGAGAGAGACACAGAGAGAGACAGAGAAAGAGACAGAGAGAGACAGAGTGAGACACAGAGAGAGACACAGAGAGAGACATAGATAGAGAGAGAGAGACATATATAGAGACAGAGAGAGACAGAGAGAGACACAGAAAGAGACAGAGAGAGACAAAGAGAGGGCGACAGAAAGAGACTGAGAGGACAGAGAGAGACTCAGAGAGAGTAAGAGAGAGACAGAGAGAGAGACAGAGGGAGAAAGAAAGAGAGACAGAGACAAAGAGAGTGAATGAGAGAGACAGAGAGAGAGACAGAGAGAGACAGAGATAGTCAGAGAGAGACAGAGATAGACAGAGAGAGAGACATAGATACAGAAAAGAGACAAAGAGAAAGAGACAAAGAGAGACAGAGAAAGACAGAGAGAGACAGAGAGAGAGATGTAGAGAGACAGAGAGAGACAGAGAGAGACACAGAGAGAGACAGAGAGAGAGACAGAGAGAGACAGAAAACAGACAAAGGGAGAGAGACAGAGAGAGTCAAAAAGAGACAGTTAGAGAGATAGAGAGAGACAGAGAGAGACACAGAGAGAGACAGAGAGAGACAGAGACAAGGAGAGAGACAGAGAGAGACGGAGACAGAATGAGCGAGACTGAGAGAGACAGAGAGAGAGACAGAGACAGAGTGATAGAGACTGAGAGAGACAGAGAGACATAGACAAAGAAAGATACAGAGAGAGACAGAGAGAGAGACTGAGAGAGACAGAGAAATACAGAGAGACAGGGAGAGACAAAGAGAGAGACAGAGAGAGACAGAGAGAGACAGAGAGAGACAGAGAGAGACAGAGAGAGACAGAGAGAGACAGAGAAAGAGTGAGAGAGACAGTGAGAGACAGAGAGATACAGAGAGAGACAGAGAGAGAGACAGAGAGAGAGACAGAGAGAGACAGAAAACAGACAAAGGGAGAGAGACAGAGAGAGTCAAAAAGAGACAGTTAGAGAGATAGAGAGAGACAGAGAGAGACACAGAGAGAGACAGAGAGAGACAGAGACAAAGAGAGAGACAGAGAGAGACAGAGACAGAGTGAGCAAGACTGAGAGAGACAGAGAGAGAGACAGAGAGAGACAGAGACAGAGTGAGAGACTGAGAGAGAGACAGAGAGAAACAGAGAAAGATTGAGAGATTGAGAGAGACAGAGAGAGAGACAGAGAGACAGATACAAAGATATAGACAGAGTGACACAGAGAGATACAGAGAGAGACAGAGAGAGACACAGAGAGAGACTGAGAGAGACAGACAGAGACATGGAGAGACAGAGAGAGACAGAGATAGAGACAGAGAGAGACAGAGAGAGACACAGAGAGAGACAGAGAGAGACAGAGAGAGACTCTTATAGAGACAGAGAGAGAGAGAGACAGAGAGACAAAGAGAGAGACAGATAGAGAGACAGAGAGAGAGACTGACAGAGAAAGAGAGAGACAGAGAGAGAGAAAGAGAGAGACAGTGAGAGAGAGACAGAGAGAGAGAAAGAGAGAGACAGAGAAAGAGACTGAGAGAGACAGAGAGAGACACAGAGAGAGACAGAGAGAGACTGAGAGAGCCAGAGAGAGACAGAGCGAGAGATAGAGAGAGACAGAGAGAAACACAGAGAGAGACAGAGAGAGACAGAGACAAAGAGAGAGACAGAGAGAGACAGAGACAGAGTGAGAGAGACTGAGAGACAGAGAGACAGAGACAAAGTGAGAGAGACTGAGATAGACAGAGAGAGACAGAGAAAACAGAGACAAAGAGAGAGACAGAGAGAGACAGAGACAGAGTGAGATAGACAGAGAGAGACAGAGAGATACAGAGAGAGACAGAGAGACACACAGAGAGAGACAGAGTGAGACAGAGAGTGACAGAGAGGGAGACAGACAGAGAGACAGAGAGAGACAGAAAACAGACAAGGGAGAGAGACAGAGAGAGTCAAAAAGAGACAGTTAGAGAGATAGAGAGAGACAGAGAGAGACACAGAGAGAGACAGAGAGAGACAGAGACAAAGAGAGAGACAGAGAGAGACAGAGACAGAGTGATAGAGACTGAGAGAGACAGAGAGACATAGACAAAGAAAGGTACAGAGAGAGACAGAGACAGAGAGAGAGACTGAGAGAAACAGAGAAATACAGAGAGAGACAGAGACACAGAGAGAGACAGAGAGAGACAGAGAGAGACAGAGAAAGACAGAGAGAGACAGAGAGAGACAGAGACAGAGTGAGAGAGACAGTGAGAGACAGAGAGAGACAGAGAGAGACAGAGATAGAGAGTGAGACACAGGGAGAAACACAGAGAGACAAGGCTAGACAGAGAGATACACAGAAAGAGACAGAGAGAGACATAGAGACAGAGAAAGACAGGGAGAGACAGAGAAAGAGACAGAGAGAGATAGAGATAGAGACAGAGAGACACAGAGAGATAGACAGAGAGAGACACAGAGAGAGACAGAGATAGAGACAGAGAGAGACAGAGAAAGAGACAGAGAGAGACAGAGTGAGACACAGAGAGAGACACAGAGATAGACATAGATAGATAGAGACAGATATAGAGACAGAGAGAGACAGAGAGACACACAGAAAGAGACAGAGAGAGACAAAGAGAGGGTGACAGAAAGAGACTGAGAGGACAGAGAGAGACTCAGAGAGAGTAAGAGAGAGACAGAGAGAGAGACAGAGGGAGAAAGAAAGAGAGACAGAGACAAAGAGAGTGAATGAGAGAGACAGAGAGAGACAGAGAGAGAGACAGAGATAGACCGAGAGAGAGACAGAGAGAGAGACAGAGATAGTCAGAGAGAGACAGAGATAGACACAGAGAGAGACATAGATACAGAAAAGAGACAAAGAGAAAGAGACAAATAGAGACAGAGAAAGACAGAGAGAGACAGAGAGAGAGATGTAGAGAGACAGAGAGAGACAGAGAGAGACACAGAGAGAGACAGAAAACAGACAAAGGGAGAGAGACAGAGAGAGTCAAAAAGAGACAGTTAGAGAGATAGAGAGAGACAGAGAGAGACACAGAGAGAGACAGAGAGAGACAGAGACA
This sequence comes from Mus caroli, assembly GCF_978045245.1. NCBI lineage: Eukaryota > Metazoa > Chordata > Mammalia > Rodentia > Muridae > Mus > Mus caroli. The sequence goes on from NW_028227276.1 coordinate 10,524,438, forward strand.
AAGAGAGAGACAGAGAGAGACGGAGACAGAGTGATAGAGACTGAGAGAGACAGAGAGAGAGAGAGACAGAGTGATAGAGACTGAGAGAGACAGAGAGACATAGACAAAGAAAGATACAGAGAGAGACAGAGAGAGAGACTGAGAGAGACAGAGAAATACAGAGAGACAGGGAGAGACACAGAGAGAGACAGAGAGAGACAGAGAGAGACAGAGAGAGACAGAGACAGAGTGAGAGAGACAGTGAGAGACATAGAGATACAGAGAGAGACAGAGAGAGAGACAGAGAGAGAGACAGAGAGAGACAGAAAACAGACAAAGGGAGAGAGACAGAGAGAGTCAAAAAGAGACAGTTAGAGAGATAGAGAGAGACAGAGAGAGACACAGAGAGAGACAGAGAGAGACAGAGACAAAGAGAGAGACAGAGAGAGACAGAGACAGAGTGAGCGAGACTGAGAGAGACAGAGAGAGAGACAAAGAGAGACAGAGACAGAGTGAGAGAGACTGAGAGAGAGACAGAGAGATACAGAGAGATTGAGAGAGACTGAGAGAGACAGAGAGAGAGACAGAGAGACAGATACAAAGATATAGACAGAGAGACACAGAGAGATACAGAGAGAGACAGAGAGAGACACAGAGAGAACTGAGAGAGACAGAGAGAGACATAGAGAGACAGAGATAGAGACAGAGAGAGACCGAGAGAGACACAGAGAGAGACAGAGAGAGACAGAGAGAGACTAAGATAGAGACAGAGAGAGAGAGACAGAGAGAGACAGAGAGAGAGACAGAGAGATACAGAGAGAGACAGAGAGAGACACAGAGAGAGACTGAGAGAGACAGAGAGAGACATAGGGAGACAGAGAGAGACAGAGAGAGACAGAGAGAGAGACAGAGAGAGACAGAGAGAGACTAAGATAGAGACAGAGAGAGAGACAGAGAGAGAGATAGAGAGAGACAGAGAGAGACAGAGATAGAGACAGAGAGAGACAGAGAGAGACAGAGATAGAGACAGAGAGAGAGATAGAGAGAGACAAAGAGAGAGACAGATAGAGAGACAGAGAGAGACTGACAGAGAAAGAGAGAGACAGAGAGAGAGAAAGAGAGAGACAGAGACAGAGAGAGAGAGACAGAGAGAGACAGAGAGAGACTGAGATAGACAGAGAGAGCCAGAGAGAGACACAGAGAGAGACAGAGAGAGACAGAGAGAGCCAGAGAGAGACAGAGCGAGAGATAGAGAGAGACAGAGAGAAACACAGAGAGAGACAGAGAGAGACAGAGACAAAGAGAGAGACACAGAGAGACAGAGACAGAGTGTGAGAGACTGAGAGACAGAGAGACAGAGACAAAGTGAAAGAGACTGAGATAGACAGAGAGAGATACAGAGAAAACAGAGACAAAGAGAGAGACAGAGAGAGACAGAGACAGAGTGAGATAGACAGAGAGAGACAGAGAGAGACAGAGAGAGACAGAGAGAGACACAGAGAGAGACTGAGAGAGACAGAGAGAGACACAGAGAGAGACTGAGAGAGACAGAGAGAGACATAGAGAGACAGAGAGAGACAGAGATAGAGACAGAGAGAGACAGAGAGAGACACAGAGAGACGGAGAGAGACAGAGAGAGACTAATATAGAGACAGAGAGAGAGAGACAGAGAGAGACAAAGAGAGAGACAGATAGAGAGACAGAGAGAGACTGACAGAGAAAGAGAGAGACAGAGAGAGAGAAAGAGAGAGACAGTGAGAGAGAGACAGAGAGAGAGAAAGAGAGAGACAGAGAGAGAGACTGAGAGAGACAGAGAGAGACAGAGAGAGACACAGAGAGAGACAGAGAGAGACAGAAAGAGCCAGAGAGAGACAGAGCGAGAGATAGAGACAGAGAGAAACACAGAGAGAGACAGAGAGAGACAGAGACAAAGAGAGAGACAGAGAGAGGCAGAGACAGAGTGAGAGAGACTGAGAGACAGAGAGACAGAGACAAAGTGAGAGAGACTGAGATAGACAGAGAGAGAGACAGAGAAAACAGAGACAAAGAGAGAGACAGAGAGAGACAGAGAGAGACAGAGAGACACACAGAGAGAGACAGAGTGAGACAGAGAGAGACAGAGAGGGAGACAGACAGAGAGACAGAGAGAGACAGAAAACAGACAAAGGGAGAGAGACAGAGAGAGTCAAAAAGAGACAGTTAGAGAGACAGAGAGAGACAGAGAGAGACACAGAGAGAGACAGAGGGAGACAGAGACAAAGAGAGAGACAGAGAGAAACAGAGACAGAGTGATAGAGACTGAGAGAGACAGAGAGACATAGACAAAGAAAGATACAGAGAGAGACAGAGACAGAGAGAGAGACTGAGAGAGACAGAGAAATACAGAGAGAGACAGAGAGAGACACAGAGAGAGACAGAGAGAGACAGAGAGAGACAGAGAGAGACAGAGAGACAGAGACAGAGTGAGAGAGAAAGTGAGAGACAGAGAGAGAGACAGAGAGACACACAGAGAGAGACAGAGTGAGACAGAGAGAGACAGAGAGGGAGACAGACAGAGAGACAGAAAACAAACAAAGGGAGAGAGACAGAGAGAGTAAAAAAGAGACAGTTAGAGAGACAGAGAGAGACACAGAGAGAGACAGAGAGAGACAGAGACAAAGAGAGAGACAGAGAGAGACAGAGACAGAGTGATAGAGACTGAGAGAGACAGAGAGACATAGACAAAGAAAGATACAGAGAGAGACAGAGACAGAGAGAGAGACTGAGAGAGACAGAGAAATACAGAGAGAGACAGAGAGAGACAGAGAGAGACACAGAGAGAGACAGAGAGAGACAGAGAGAGACAGAGAGAGACAGAGACAGAGTGAGAGAGACAGTGAGAGACAGAGAGAGAGACAGAGAGAGACAGAGAGAGACAGAGATAGAGAGTGAGACACAGGGAGAAACACAGAGAGACAAGGCTAGACAGAGAGATACACAGAAAGAGACAGAGAGAGACATAGAGACAGAGAAAGACAGGGAGAGACAGAGAAAGAGACAGAGAGAGATAGAGATAGAGACAGAGAGACACAGAGAGATAGACAGAGAGAGACACAGAGAGAGACAGAGATAGAGACAGAGAGAGACACAGAGAGAGACAGAGAAAGAGACAGAGAGAGACAGAGTGAGACACAGAGAGAGACACAGAGAGAGACATAGATAGAGAGAGAGAGACATATATAGAGACAGAGAGAGACAGAGAGAGACACAGAAAGAGACAGAGAGAGACAAAGAGAGGGCGACAGAAAGAGACTGAGAGGACAGAGAGAGACTCAGAGAGAGTAAGAGAGAGACAGAGAGAGAGACAGAGGGAGAAAGAAAGAGAGACAGAGACAAAGAGAGTGAATGAGAGAGACAGAGAGAGAGACAGAGAGAGACAGAGATAGTCAGAGAGAGACAGAGATAGACAGAGAGAGAGACATAGATACAGAAAAGAGACAAAGAGAAAGAGACAAAGAGAGACAGAGAAAGACAGAGAGAGACAGAGAGAGAGATGTAGAGAGACAGAGAGAGACAGAGAGAGACACAGAGAGAGACAGAGAGAGACAGAGAGAGACAGAAAACAGACAAAGGGAGAGAGACAGAGAGAGTCAAAAAGAGACAGTTAGAGAGATAGAGAGAGACAGAGAGAGACACAGAGAGAGACAGAGAGAGACAGAGACAAGGAGAGAGACAGAGAGAGACGGAGACAGAATGAGCGAGACTGAGAGAGACAGAGAGAGAGACAGAGACAGAGTGATAGAGACTGAGAGAGACAGAGAGACATAGACAAAGAAAGATACAGAGAGAGACAGAGAGAGAGACTGAGAGAGACAGAGAAATACAGAGAGACAGGGAGAGACAAAGAGAGAGACAGAGAGAGACAGAGAGAGACAGAGAGAGACAGAGAGAGACAGAGAGAGACAGAGAGAGACAGAGAAAGAGTGAGAGAGACAGTGAGAGACAGAGAGATACAGAGAGAGACAGAGAGAGAGACAGAGAGAGAGACAGAGAGAGACAGAAAACAGACAAAGGGAGAGAGACAGAGAGAGTCAAAAAGAGACAGTTAGAGAGATAGAGAGAGACAGAGAGAGACACAGAGAGAGACAGAGAGAGACAGAGACAAAGAGAGAGACAGAGAGAGACAGAGACAGAGTGAGCAAGACTGAGAGAGACAGAGAGAGAGACAGAGAGAGACAGAGACAGAGTGAGAGACTGAGAGAGAGACAGAGAGAAACAGAGAAAGATTGAGAGATTGAGAGAGACAGAGAGAGAGACAGAGAGACAGATACAAAGATATAGACAGAGTGACACAGAGAGATACAGAGAGAGACAGAGAGAGACACAGAGAGAGACTGAGAGAGACAGAGAGAGACATGGAGAGACAGAGAGAGACAGAGATAGAGACAGAGAGAGACAGAGAGAGACACAGAGAGAGACAGAGAGAGACAGAGAGAGACTCTTATAGAGACAGAGAGAGAGAGAGACAGAGAGAGACAAAGAGAGAGACAGATAGAGAGACAGAGAGAGAGACTGACAGAGAAAGAGAGAGACAGAGAGAGAGAAAGAGAGAGACAGTGAGAGAGAGACAGAGAGAGAGTAAGAGAGAGACAGAGAAAGAGACTGAGAGAGACAGAGAGAGACACAGAGAGAGACAGAGAGAGACTGAGAGAGCCAGAGAGAGACAGAGCGAGAGATAGAGAGAGACAGAGAGAAACACAGAGAGAGACAGAGAGAGACAGAGACAAAGAGAGAGACAGAGAGAGACAGAGACAGAGTGAGAGAGACTGAGAGACAGAGAGACAGAGACAAAGTGAGAGAGACTGAGATAGACAGAGAGAGACAGAGAAAACAGAGACAAAGAGAGAGACAGAGAGAGACAGAGACAGAGTGAGATAGACAGAGAGAGACAGAGAGATACAGAGAGAGACAGAGAGACACACAGAGAGAGACAGAGTGAGACAGAGAGTGACAGAGAGGGAGACAGACAGAGAGACAGAGAGAGACAGAAAACAGACAAGGGAGAGAGACAGAGAGAGTCAAAAAGAGACAGTTAGAGAGATAGAGAGAGACAGAGAGAGACACAGAGAGAGACAGAGAGAGACAGAGACAAAGAGAGAGACAGAGAGAGACAGAGACAGAGTGATAGAGACTGAGAGAGACAGAGAGACATAGACAAAGAAAGGTACAGAGAGAGACAGAGACAGAGAGAGAGACTGAGAGAAACAGAGAAATACAGAGAGAGACAGAGACACAGAGAGAGACAGAGAGAGACAGAGAGAGACAGAGAAAGACAGAGAGAGACAGAGAGAGACAGAGACAGAGTGAGAGAGACAGTGAGAGACAGAGAGAGACAGAGAGAGACAGAGATAGAGAGTGAGACACAGGGAGAAACACAGAGAGACAAGGCTAGACAGAGAGATACACAGAAAGAGACAGAGAGAGACATAGAGACAGAGAAAGACAGGGAGAGACAGAGAAAGAGACAGAGAGAGATAGAGATAGAGACAGAGAGACACAGAGAGATAGACAGAGAGAGACACAGAGAGAGACAGAGATAGAGACAGAGAGAGACAGAGAAAGAGACAGAGAGAGACAGAGTGAGACACAGAGAGAGACACAGAGATAGACATAGATAGATAGAGACAGATATAGAGACAGAGAGAGACAGAGAGACACACAGAAAGAGACAGAGAGAGACAAAGAGAGGGTGACAGAAAGAGACTGAGAGGACAGAGAGAGACTCAGAGAGAGTAAGAGAGAGACAGAGAGAGAGACAGAGGGAGAAAGAAAGAGAGACAGAGACAAAGAGAGTGAATGAGAGAGACAGAGAGAGACAGAGAGAGAGACAGAGATAGACCGAGAGAGAGACAGAGAGAGAGACAGAGATAGTCAGAGAGAGACAGAGATAGACACAGAGAGAGACATAGATACAGAAAAGAGACAAAGAGAAAGAGACAAATAGAGACAGAGAAAGACAGAGAGAGACAGAGAGAGAGATGTAGAGAGACAGAGAGAGACAGAGAGAGACACAGAGAGAGACAGAAAACAGACAAAGGGAGAGAGACAGAGAGAGTCAAAAAGAGACAGTTAGAGAGATAGAGAGAGACAGAGAGAGACACAGAGAGAGACAGAGAGAGACAGAGACAAAGAGAGAGACAGAGAGAGACGGAGACAGAGTGATAGAGACTGAGAGAGACAGAGAGAGAGAGAGACAGAGTGATAGAGACTGAGAGAGACAGAGAGACATAGACAAAGAAAGATACAGAGAGAGACAGAGAGAGAGACTGAGAGAGACAGAGAAATACAGAGAGACAGGGAGAGACACAGAGAGAGACAGAGAGAGACAGAGAGAGACAGAGAGAGACAGAGACAGAGTGAGAGAGACAGTGAGAGACATAGAGATACAGAGAGAGACAGAGAGAGAGACAGAGAGAGAGACAGAGAGAGACAGAAAACAGACAAAGGGAGAGAGACAGAGAGAGTCAAAAAGAGACAGTTAGAGAGATAGAGAGAGACAGAGAGAGACACAGAGAGAGACAGAGAGAGACAGAGACAAAGAGAGAGACAGAGAGAGACAGAGACAGAGTGAGCGAGACTGAGAGAGACAGAGAGAGAGACAAAGAGAGACAGAGACAGAGTGAGAGAGACTGAGAGAGAGACAGAGAGATACAGAGAGATTGAGAGAGACTGAGAGAGACAGAGAGAGAGACAGAGAGACAGATACAAAGATATAGACAGAGAGACACAGAGAGATACAGAGAGAGACAGAGAGAGACACAGAGAGAACTGAGAGAGACAGAGAGAGACATAGAGAGACAGAGATAGAGACAGAGAGAGACCGAGAGAGACACAGAGAGAGACAGAGAGAGACAGAGAGAGACTAAGATAGAGACAGAGAGAGAGAGACAGAGAGAGACAGAGAGAGAGACAGAGAGATACAGAGAGAGACAGAGAGAGACACAGAGAGAGACTGAGAGAGACAGAGAGAGACATAGGGAGACAGAGAGAGACAGAGAGAGACAGAGAGAGAGACAGAGAGAGACAGAGAGAGACTAAGATAGAGACAGAGAGAGAGACAGAGAGAGAGATAGAGAGAGACAGAGAGAGACAGAGATAGAGACAGAGAGAGACAGAGAGAGACAGAGATAGAGACAGAGAGAGAGATAGAGAGAGACAAAGAGAGAGACAGATAGAGAGACAGAGAGAGACTGACAGAGAAAGAGAGAGACAGAGAGAGAGAAAGAGAGAGACAGAGACAGAGAGAGAGAGACAGAGAGAGACAGAGAGAGACTGAGATAGACAGAGAGAGCCAGAGAGAGACACAGAGAGAGACAGAGAGAGACAGAGAGAGCCAGAGAGAGACAGAGCGAGAGATAGAGAGAGACAGAGAGAAACACAGAGAGAGACAGAGAGAGACAGAGACAAAGAGAGAGACACAGAGAGACAGAGACAGAGTGTGAGGGACTGAGAGACAGAGAGACAGAGACAAAGTGAAAGAGACTGAGATAGACAGAGAGAGATACAGAGAAAACAGAGACAAAGAGAGAGACAGAGAGAGACAGAGACAGAGTGAGATAGACAGAGAGAGACAGAGAGAGACAGAGAGAGACAGAGAGAGACACAGAGAGAGACTGAGAGAGACAGAGAGAGACACAGAGAGAGACTGAGAGAGACAGAGAGAGACATAGAGAGACAGAGAGAGACAGAGATAGAGACAGAGAGAGACAGAGAGAGACACAGAGAGACGGAGAGAGACAGAGAGAGACTAATATAGAGACAGAGAGAGAGAGACAGAGAGAGACAAAGAGAGAGACAGATAGAGAGACAGAGAGAGACTGACAGAGAAAGAGAGAGACAGAGAGAGAGAAAGAGAGAGACAGTGAGAGAGAGACAGAGAGAGAGAAAGAGAGAGACAGAGAGAGAGACTGAGAGAGACAGAGAGAGACAGAGAGAGACACAGAGAGAGACAGAGAGAGACAGAAAGAGCCAGAGAGAGACAGAGCGAGAGATAGAGACAGAGAGAAACACAGAGAGAGACAGAGAGAGACAGAGACAAAGAGAGAGACAGAGAGAGGCAGAGACAGAGTGAGAGAGACTGAGAGACAGAGAGACAGAGACAAAGTGAGAGAGACTGAGATAGACAGAGAGAGAGACAGAGAAAACAGAGACAAAGAGAGAGACAGAGAGAGACAGAGAGAGACAGAGAGACACACAGAGAGAGACAGAGTGAGACAGAGAGAGACAGAGAGGGAGACAGACAGAGAGACAGAGAGAGACAGAAAACAGACAAAGGGAGAGAGACAGAGAGAGTCAAAAAGAGACAGTTAGAGAGACAGAGAGAGACAGAGAGAGACACAGAGAGAGACAGAGGGAGACAGAGACAAAGAGAGAGACAGAGAGAAACAGAGACAGAGTGATAGAGACTGAGAGAGACAGAGAGACATAGACAAAGAAAGATACAGAGAGAGACAGAGACAGAGAGAGAGACTGAGAGAGACAGAGAAATACAGAGAGAGACAGAGAGAGACACAGAGAGAGACAGAGAGAGACAGAGAGAGACAGAGAGAGACAGAGAGACAGAGACAGAGTGAGAGAGAAAGTGAGAGACAGAGAGAGAGACAGAGAGACACACAGAGAGAGACAGAGTGAGACAGAGAGAGACAGAGAGGGAGACAGACAGAGAGACAGAAAACAGACAAAGGGAGAGAGACAGAGAGAGTAAAAAAGAGACAGTTAGAGAGACAGAGAGAGACACAGAGAGAGACAGAGAGAGACAGAGACAAAGAGAGAGACAGAGAGAGACAGAGACAGAGTGATAGAGACTGAGAGAGACAGAGAGACATAGACAAAGAAAGATACAGAGAGAGACAGAGACAGAGAGAGAGACTGAGAGAGACAGAGAAATACAGAGAGAGACAGAGAGAGACAGAGAGAGACACAGAGAGAGACAGAGAGAGACAGAGAGAGACAGAGAGAGACAGAGACAGAGTGAGAGAGACAGTGAGAGACAGAGAGAGAGACAGAGAGAGACAGAGAGAGACAGAGATAGAGAGTGAGACACAGGGAGAAACACAGAGAGACAAGGCTAGACAGAGAGATACACAGAAAGAGACAGAGAGAGACATAGAGACAGAGAAAGACAGGGAGAGACAGAGAAAGAGACAGAGAGAGATAGAGATAGAGACAGAGAGACACAGAGAGATAGACAGAGAGAGACACAGAGAGAGACAGAGATAGAGACAGAGAGAGACACAGAGAGAGACAGAGAAAGAGACAGAGAGAGACAGAGTGAGACACAGAGAGAGACACAGAGAGAGACATAGATAGAGAGAGAGAGACATATATAGAGACAGAGAGAGACAGAGAGAGACACAGAAAGAGACAGAGAGAGACAAAGAGAGGGCGACAGAAAGAGACTGAGAGGACAGAGAGAGACTCAGAGAGAGTAAGAGAGAGACAGAGAGAGAGACAGAGGGAGAAAGAAAGAGAGACAGAGACAAAGAGAGTGAATGAGAGAGACAGAGAGAGAGACAGAGAGAGACAGAGATAGTCAGAGAGAGACAGAGATAGACAGAGAGAGAGACATAGATACAGAAAAGAGACAAAGAGAAAGAGACAAAGAGAGACAGAGAAAGACAGAGAGAGACAGAGAGAGAGATGTAGAGAGACAGAGAGAGACAGAGAGAGACACAGAGAGAGACAGAGAGAGACAGAGAGAGACAGAAAACAGACAAAGGGAGAGAGACAGAGAGAGTCAAAAAGAGACAGTTAGAGAGATAGAGAGAGACAGAGAGAGACACAGAGAGAGACAGAGAGAGACAGAGACAAGGAGAGAGACAGAGAGAGACGGAGACAGAATGAGCGAGACTGAGAGAGACAGAGAGAGAGACAGAGACAGAGTGATAGAGACTGAGAGAGACAGAGAGACATAGACAAAGAAAGATACAGAGAGAGACAGAGAGAGAGACTGAGAGAGACAGAGAAATACAGAGAGACAGGGAGAGACAAAGAGAGAGACAGAGAGAGACAGAGAGAGACAGAGAGAGACAGAGAGAGACAGAGAGAGACAGAGAGAGACAGAGAAAGAGTGAGAGAGACAGTGAGAGACAGAGAGATACAGAGAGAGACAGAGAGAGAGACAGAGAGAGAGACAGAGAGAGACAGAAAACAGACAAAGGGAGAGAGACAGAGAGAGTCAAAAAGAGACAGTTAGAGAGATAGAGAGAGACAGAGAGAGACACAGAGAGAGACAGAGAGAGACAGAGACAAAGAGAGAGACAGAGAGAGACAGAGACAGAGTGAGCAAGACTGAGAGAGACAGAGAGAGAGACAGAGAGAGACAGAGACAGAGTGAGAGACTGAGAGAGAGACAGAGAGAAACAGAGAAAGATTGAGAGATTGAGAGAGACAGAGAGAGAGACAGAGAGACAGATACAAAGATATAGACAGAGTGACACAGAGAGATACAGAGAGAGACAGAGAGAGACACAGAGAGAGACTGAGAGAGACAGAGAGAGACATGGAGAGACAGAGAGAGACAGAGATAGAGACAGAGAGAGACAGAGAGAGACACAGAGAGAGACAGAGAGAGACAGAGAGAGACTCTTATAGAGACAGAGAGAGAGAGAGACAGAGAGAGACAAAGAGAGAGACAGATAGAGAGACAGAGAGAGAGACTGACAGAGAAAGAGAGAGACAGAGAGAGAGAAAGAGAGAGACAGTGAGAGAGAGACAGAGAGAGAGAAAGAGAGAGACAGAGAAAGAGACTGAGAGAGACAGAGAGAGACACAGAGAGAGACAGAGAGAGACTGAGAGAGCCAGAGAGAGACAGAGCGAGAGATAGAGAGAGACAGAGAGAAACACAGAGAGAGACAGAGAGAGACAGAGACAAAGAGAGAGACAGAGAGAGACAGAGACAGAGTGAGAGAGACTGAGAGACAGAGAGACAGAGACAAAGTGAGAGAGACTGAGATAGACAGAGAGAGAGACAGAGAAAACAGAGACAAAGAGAGAGACAGAGAGAGACAGAGACAGAGTGAGATAGACAGAGAGAGACAGAGAGATACAGAGAGAGACAGAGAGACACACAGAGAGAGACAGAGTGAGACAGAGAGTGACAGAGAGGGAGACAGACAGAGAGACAGAGAGAGACAGAAAACAGACAAGGGAGAGAGACAGAGAGAGTCAAAAAGAGACAGTTAGAGAGATAGAGAGAGACAGAGAGAGACACAGAGAGAGACAGAGAGAGACAGAGACAAAGAGAGAGACAGAGAGAGACAGAGACAGAGTGATAGAGACTGAGAGAGACAGAGAGACATAGACAAAGAAAGGTACAGAGAGAGACAGAGACAGAGAGAGAGACTGAGAGAGACAGAGAAATACAGAGAGAGACAGAGACACAGAGAGAGACAGAGAGAGACAGAGAGAGACAGAGAAAGACAGAGAGAGACAGAGAGAGACAGAGACAGAGTGAGAGAGACAGTGAGAGACAGAGAGAGACAGAGAGAGACAGAGATAGAGAGTGAGACACAGGGAGAAACACAGAGAGACAAGGCTAGACAGAGAGATACACAGAAAGAGACAGAGAGAGACATAGAGACAGAGAAAGACAGGGAGAGACAGAGAAAGAGACAGAGAGAGATAGAGATAGAGACAGAGAGACACAGAGAGATAGACAGAGAGAGACACAGAGAGAGACAGAGATAGAGACAGAGAGAGACAGAGAAAGAGACAGAGAGAGACAGAGTGAGACACAGAGAGAGACACAGAGATAGACATAGATAGATAGATAGAGACAGATATAGAGACAGAGAGAGACAGAGAGACACACAGAAAGAGACAGAGAGAGACAAAGAGAGGGTGACAGAAAGAGACTGAGAGGACAGAGAGAGACTCAGAGAGAGTAAGAGAGAGACAGAGAGAGAGACAGAGGGAGAAAGAAAGAGAGACAGAGACAAAGAGAGTGAATGAGAGAGACAGAGAGAGACAGAGAGAGAGACAGAGATAGACCGAGAGAGAGACAGAGAGAGAGACAGAGATAGTCAGAGAGAGACAGAGATAGACACAGAGAGAGACATAGATACAGAAATGAGACAAAGAGAAAGAGACAAATAGAGACAGAGAAAGACAGAGAGAGACAGAGAGAGAGATGTAGAGAGACAGAGAGAGACAGAGAGAGACACAGAGAGAGACAGAAAACAGACAAAGGGAGAGAGACAGAGAGAGTCAAAAAGAGACAGTTAGAGAGATAGAGAGAGACAGAGAGAGACACAGAGAGAGACAGAGAGAGACAGAGACAAAGAGAGAGACAGAGAGAGACGGAGACAGAGTGATAGAGACTGAGAGAGACAGAGAGAGAGAGAGACAGAGTGATAGAGACTGAGAGAGACAGAGAGACATAGACAAAGAAAGATACAGAGAGAGACAGAGAGAGAGACTGAGAGAGACAGAGAAATACAGAGAGACAGGGAGAGACACAGAGAGAGACAGAGAGAGACAGAGAGAGACAGAGAGAGACAGAGACAGAGTGAGAGAGACAGTGAGAGACATAGAGATACAGAGAGAGACAGAGAGAGAGACAGAGAGAGAGACAGAGAGAGACAGAAAACAGACAAAGGGAGAGAGACAGAGAGAGTCAAAAAGAGACAGTTAGAGAGATAGAGAGAGACAGAGAGAGACACAGAGAGAGACAGAGAGAGACAGAGACAAAGAGAGAGACAGAGAGAGACAGAGACAGAGTGAGCGAGACTGAGAGAGACAGAGAGAGAGACAAAGAGAGACAGAGACAGAGTGAGAGAGACTGAGAGAGAGACAGAGAGATACAGAGAGATTGAGAGAGACTGAGAGAGACAGAGAGAGAGACAGAGAGACAGATACAAAGATATAGACAGAGAGACACAGAGAGATACAGAGAGAGACAGAGAGAGACACAGAGAGAACTGAGAGAGACAGAGAGAGACATAGAGAGACAGAGATAGAGACAGAGAGAGACCGAGAGAGACACAGAGAGAGACAGAGAGAGACAGAGAGAGACTAAGATAGAGACAGAGAGAGAGAGACAGAGAGAGACAGAGAGAGAGACAGAGAGATACAGAGAGAGACAGAGAGAGACACAGAGAGAGACTGAGAGAGACAGAGAGAGACATAGGGAGACAGAGAGAGACAGAGAGAGACAGAGAGAGAGACAGAGAGAGACAGAGAGAGACTAAGATAGAGACAGAGAGAGAGACAGAGAGAGAGATAGAGAGAGACAGAGAGAGACAGAGATAGAGACAGAGAGAGACAGAGAGAGACAGAGATAGAGACAGAGAGAGAGATAGAGAGAGACAAAGAGAGAGACAGATAGAGAGACAGAGAGAGACTGACAGAGAAAGAGAGAGACAGAGAGAGAGAAAGAGAGAGACAGAGACAGAGAGAGAGAGACAGAGAGAGACAGAGAGAGACTGAGATAGACAGAGAGAGCCAGAGAGAGACACAGAGAGAGACAGAGAGAGACAGAGAGAGCCAGAGAGAGACAGAGCGAGAGATAGAGAGAGACAGAGAGAAACACAGAGAGAGACAGAGAGAGACAGAGACAAAGAGAGAGACACAGAGAGACAGAGACAGAGTGTGAGGGACTGAGAGACAGAGAGACAGAGACAAAGTGAAAGAGACTGAGATAGACAGAGAGAGATACAGAGAAAACAGAGACAAAGAGAGAGACAGAGAGAGACAGAGACAGAGTGAGATAGACAGAGAGAGACAGAGAGAGACAGAGAGAGACAGAGAGAGACACAGAGAGAGACAGAGAGAGAGACAGAGAGAGACAGAAAACAGACAAAGGGAGTGAGACAGAGAGAGTAAAAAAGAGACAGTTAGAGAGATAGAGAGAGACAGAGAGAGACACAGAGAGAGACAGAGACAAAGAGAGAGACAGAGAGAGACGGAGACAGAGTGAGCGAGACTGAGAGAGACAGAGAGAGAGACTGAGACAGAGTGATTGAGACTGAGAGAGACAGAGAGACATAGACAAAGAAAGATACAGAGAGAGACAGAGACAGAGAGAGAGACTGAGAGAGACAGAGAAATACAGAGAGACAGGGAGAGACACAGAGAGAGACAGAGAGAGACAGAGAGAGACAGAGAGAGACAGAGACAGAGTGAGAGAGACAGTGAGAGACAGAGAGATACAGAGAGAGACAGAGAGAGAGACAGAGAGAGAGACAGAGAGAGACAGAAAACAGACAAATGGAGAGAGACAGAGAGAGTCAAAAAGAGACAGTTAGAGAGATAGAGAGAGACAGAGAGAGACACAGAGAGAGACAGAGAGAGACAGAGACAAAGAGAGAGACAGAGAGAGACAGAGACAGAGTGAGCGAGACTGAGAGAGACAGAGAGAGAGACAGAAAGAGACAGAGACAGAGTGAGAGAGATTGAGAGAGAGACAGAGAGAAACAGAGAAAGATTGAGAGAGACTGAGAGAGACAGAGAGAGAGACAGAGAGACAGATACAAAGATATAGACAGAGAGACACAGAGAGATACAGAGATAGACAGAGAGAGACACAGAGAGAGACTGAGAGAGAAAGAGAGAGACATAGAGAGACAGAGAGAGACAGAGATAGAGACAGAGAGAGACAGAGAGAGACACAGAGAGAGACAGAGAGAGACTAATATAGAGACAGAGAGAGATAGAGACAGAGAGAGACAAAGAGAGAGACAGATAGAAAGACAGAGAGAGAGACTGACAGAGAAAGAGAGAGACAGAGAGAGAGAAAGAGAGAGACAGAGAGAGACAGTGAGAGAGAGACAGAGAGAGAGAAAGAGAGAGACAGAGAGAGAGACTGAGAGAGACAGAGAGAGACAGAGAGAGACACAGAGAGAGACAGGGAGAGACAGAGAGAGCCAGAGAGAGACAGAGCGAGAGATAGAGAGAGACAGAGAGAAACACAGAGAGAGACAGAGAGAGACAGAGACAAAGAGAGAGACAGAGAGAGACAGAGACAGAGTGTAGAGACTGAGAGACAGAGAGACAAAGACAAAGTGAGAGAGACTGAGATAGACAGAGAGAGAGACAGAGAAAACAGAGACAAAGAGAGAGAGAGAGACAGAGACAGAGTGAGATAGACAGAGAGAGACAGAGAGATACAGAGAGAGACAGAGAGACACACAGAGAGAGACAGATTGAAATAGAGAGAGACAGAGAGGGAGACAGACAGAGAGACAGAGAGAGACAGAAAACAGACAAAGGGAGAGAGACAGAGAGAGTCAAAAAGAGACAGTTAGAGAGATAGAGAGAGACAGAGAGAGACACAGAGAAAGACAGAGAGAGACAGAGACAAAGAGAGAGACAGAGAGAGACAGAGACAGAGTGATAGAGACTGAGAGAGACAGAGAGACATAGACAAAGAAAGATACAGAAAGAGACAGAGACAGAGAGAGAGACTGAGAGAGACAGAGAAATACAGAGAGAGACAGAGAGAGACACAGAGAGAGACAGAGAGAGACAGAGAGAGACAGAGAAAGACAGAGAGAGACAGAGAGACAGAGACAGAGTGAGAGAGACAGTGAGAGACAGAGAGAGAGACAGAGAGAGACAGAGAGAGACAGAGATAGAGAGTGAGACACAGGGAGAAACACAGAGAGACAAGGCTAGACAGAGAGATACACAGAAAGAGACAGAGAGAGACATAGAGACAGAGAAAGACAGGGAGAGACAGAGAAAGAGACAGAGAGAGATAGAGATAGAGACAGAGAGACACAGAGAGATAGACAGAGAGAGACACAGAGAGAGACAGAGATAGAGACAGAGAGAGACACAGAGAGACAGAGAAAGAGACAGAGAGAGACAGAGTGAGACACAGAGAGAGACACAGAGAGACATAGATAGAGAGAGAGAGACAGATATAGAGACAGAGAGAGACAGAGAGAGACACAGAAAGAGACAGAGAGAGACAAAGAGAGGGCGACAGAAAGAGACTGAGAGGACAGAAAGAGACTCAGAGAGAGTAAGAGAGAGACAGAGAGAGAGACAGAGGGAGAAAGAAAGAGAGACAGAGACAAAGAGAGTGAATGAGAGAGACAGAGAGAGACAGAGAGAGACTAAGATAGAGACAGAGAGAGAGAGACAGAGAGAGACAGAGAGAGAGACAGAGAGATACAGAGAGAGACAGAGAGAGACACAGAGAGAGACTGAGAGAGACAGAGAGAGACATAGGGAGACAGAGAGAGACAGAGAGAGACAGAGAGAGAGACAGAGAGAGACAGAGAGAGACTAAGATAGAGACAGAGAGAGAGACAGAGAGAGAGATAGAGAGAGACAGAGAGAGACAGAGATAGAGACAGAGAGAGACAGAGAGAGACAGAGATAGAGACAGAGAGAGAGATAGAGAGAGACAAAGAGAGAGACAGATAGAGAGACAGAGAGAGACTGACAGAGAAAGAGAGAGACAGAGAGAGAGAAAGAGAGAGACAGAGACAGAGAGAGAGAGACAGAGAGAGACAGAGAGAGACTGAGATAGACAGAGAGAGCCAGAGAGAGACACAGAGAGAGACAGAGAGAGACAGAGAGAGCCAGAGAGAGACAGAGCGAGAGATAGAGAGAGACAGAGAGAAACACAGAGAGAGACAGAGAGAGACAGAGACAAAGAGAGAGACACAGAGAGACAGAGACAGAGTGTGAGGGACTGAGAGACAGAGAGACAGAGACAAAGTGAAAGAGACTGAGATAGACAGAGAGAGATACAGAGAAAACAGAGACAAAGAGAGAGACAGAGAGAGACAGAGACAGAGTGAGATAGACAGAGAGAGACAGAGAGAGACAGAGAGAGACAGAGAGAGACACAGAGAGAGACAGAGAGAGAGACAGAGAGAGACAGAAAACAGACAAAGGGAGTGAGACAGAGAGAGTAAAAAAGAGACAGTTAGAGAGATAGAGAGAGACAGAGAGAGACACAGAGAGAGACAGAGACAAAGAGAGAGACAGAGAGAGACGGAGACAGAGTGAGCGAGACTGAGAGAGACAGAGAGAGAGACAGAGACAGAGTGATTGAGACTGAGAGAGACAGAGAGACATAGACAAAGAAAGATACAGAGAGAGACAGAGACAGAGAGAGAGACTGAGAGAGACAGAGAAATACAGAGAGACAGGGAGAGACACAGAGAGAGACAGAGAGAGACAGAGAGAGACAGAGAGAGACAGAGACAGAGTGAGAGAGACAGTGAGAGACAGAGAGATACAGAGAGAGACAGAGAGAGAGACAGAGAGAGAGACAGAGAGAGACAGAAAACAGACAAATGGAGAGAGACAGAGAGAGTCAAAAAGAGACAGTTAGAGAGATAGAGAGAGACAGAGAGAGACACAGAGAGAGACAGAGAGAGACAGAGACAAAGAGAGAGACAGAGAGAGACATAGACAGAGTGAGCGAGACTGAGAGAGACAGAGAGAGAGACAGAAAGAGACAGAGACAGAGTGAGAGAGATTGAGAGAGAGACAGAGAGAAACAGAGAAAGATTGAGAGAGACTGAGAGAGACAGAGAGAGAGACAGAGAGACAGATACAAAGATATAGACTGAGAGACACAGAGAGATACAGAGATAGACAGAGAGAGACACAGAGAGAGACTGAGAGAGAAAGAGAGAGACATAGAGAGACAGAGAGAGACAGAGATAGAGACAGAGAGAGACAGAGAGAGACACAGAGAGAGACAGAGAGAGACTAATATAGAGACAGAGAGAGATAGAGACAGAGAGAGACAAAGAGAGAGACAGATAGAAAGACAGAGAGAGAGACTGACAGAGAAAGAGAGAGACAGAGAGAGAGAAAGAGAGAGACAGAGAGAGACAGTGAGAGAGAGACAGAGAGAGAGAAAGAGAGAGACAGAGAGAGAGACTGAGAGAGACAGAGAGAGACAGAGAGAGACACAGAGAGAGACAGGGAGAGACAGAGAGAGCCAGAGAGAGACAGAGCGAGAGATAGAGAGAGACAGAGAGAAACACAGAGAGAGACAGAGAGAGACAGAGACAAAGAGAGAGACAGAGAGAGACAGAGACAGAGTGTAGAGACTGAGAGACAGAGAGACAAAGACAAAGTGAGAGAGACTGAGATAGACAGAGAGAGAGACAGAGAAAACAGAGACAAAGAGAGAGAGAGAGACAGAGACAGAGTGAGATAGACAGAGAGAGACAGAGAGATACAGAGAGAGACAGAGAGACACACAGAGAGAGACAGATTGAAATAGAGAGAGACAGAGAGGGAGACAGACAGAGAGACAGAGAGAGACAGAAAACAGACAAAGGGAGAGAGACAGAGAGAGTCAAAAAGAGACAGTTAGAGAGATAGAGAGAGACAGAGAGAGACACAGAGAAAGACAGAGAGAGACAGAGACAAAGAGAGAGACAGAGAGAGACAGAGACAGAGTGATAGAGACTGAGAGAGACAGAGAGACATAGACAAAGAAAGATACAGAAAGAGACAGAGACAGAGAGAGAGACTGAGAGAGACAGAGAAATACAGAGAGAGACAGAGAGAGACACAGAGAGAGACAGAGAGAGACAGAGAGAGACAGAGAAAGACAGAGAGAGACAGAGAGACAGAGACAGAGTGAGAGAGACAGTGAGAGACAGAGAGAGAGACAGAGAGAGACAGAGAGAGACAGAGATAGAGAGTGAGACACAGGGAGAAACACAGAGAGACAAGGCTAGACAGAGAGATACACAGAAAGAGACAGAGAGAGACATAGAGACAGAGAAAGACAGGGAGAGACAGAGAAAGAGACAGAGAGAGATAGAGATAGAGACAGAGAGACACAGAGAGATAGACAGAGAGAGACACAGAGAGAGACAGAGATAGAGACAGAGAGAGACACAGAGAGACAGAGAAAGAGACAGAGAGAGACAGAGTGAGACACAGAGAGAGACACAGAGAGACATAGATAGAGAGAGAGAGACAGATATAGAGACAGAGAGAGACAGAGAGAGACACAGAAAGAGACAGAGAGAGACAAAGAGAGGGCGACAGAAAGAGACTGAGAGGACAGAAAGAGACTCAGAGAGAGTAAGAGAGAGACAGAGAGAGAGACAGAGGGAGAAAGAAAGAGAGACAGAGACAAAGAGAGTGAATGAGAGAGACAGAGAGAGACAGAGAGAGAGACAGAGATAGACCGAGAGAGAGAGAGAGAGACAGAGATAGTCAGAGAGAGACAGAGATAGACACAGAGAGAGACATAGATACAGAAAAGAGACAAAGAGAAAGAGACAAAGAGAGACAGAGAAAGACAGAGAGACAGAGAGAGAGATGTAGAGAGACAGAGAGAGACAGAGAGAGACACAGAGAGAGACAGAGAGAGAGAGACAGAGAGAGACAGAAAACAGACAAAGGGAGAGAGACAGAGAGAGTCAAAAAGAGACAGTTAGAGAGATAGAGAGAGACAGAGAGACACAGAGAGAGACAGAGAGAGACAGAGACAAAGAGAGAGACAGAGAGAGACGGAGACAGAGTGAGCGAGACTGAGAGAGACAGAGAGAGAGACAGAGACAGAGTGATAGAGACTGAGAGAGACAGAGAGACATAGACAAAGAAAGATACAGAGAGAGACAGAGAGAGAGGCTGAGAAAGACAGAGAAATACAGAGAGACAGGGAGAGACACAGAGAGAGACAGAGAGACAGAGAGAGACAGAGAGAGACAGAGAGAGACAGAGACAGAGTGAGAGAGACAGTGAGAGACAGAGAGATACAGAGAGAGACAGAGAGAGAGACAGAGAGAGAGACAGAGAGAGACAGAAAACAGACAAAGGGAGAGAGACAGAGAGAGTAAAAAAGAGACAGTTAGAGAGATAGAGAGAGACAGAGAGAGACACAGAGAGAGACAGAGAGAGACAGAGACAAAGAGAGAGACAGAGAGAGACAGAGACAGAGTGAGCAAGACTGAGAGAGACAGAGAGAGAGACAGAGATAGACAGAGACAGAGTGAGAGAGACTGAGAGAGAGACAGAGAGATACAGAGAGATTGAGAGAGACTGAGAGAGACAGAGAGAGAGACAGAGAGACAGATACAAAGATATAGACAGAGAGACACAAAGAGATACAGAGAGAGACAGAGAGAGACACAGAGAGAACTGAGAGAGACAGAGAGAGACATAGAGAGACAGAGATAGAGACAGAGAGAGACAGAGAGAGACACAGAGAGAGACAGAGAGAGACTAAGATATAGACAGAGAGAGAGACAGAGAGAGACAGAGAGAGAGACAGAGACATACAGAGAGAGACAGATAGAGACACAGAGAGAGACTGAGAGAGACAGAGAGACATAGGGAGACAGAGAGAGACAGAGAGAGACACAGAGAGAGACAGAGAGAGAGTAAGATAGAGACAGAGAGAGAGACAGAGAGAGAGATAGAGAGAGACAGAGAGAGACAGAGATAGAGACAGAGAGAGACAGAGAGAGACAGAGAGAGACAGAGATAGAGACAGAGAGAGAGATAGAGAGAGACAAAGAGAGAGACAGATAGAGAGACAGAGAGAGAGACTGACAGAGAAAGAGAGAGACAGAGAGAGAGAAAGAGAGAGACAGAGACAGAGAGAGAGAGACAGAGAGAGACAGAGAGAGACTGAGAGAGACAGAGAGAGACAGAGAGAGACACAGAGAGAGACAGAGAGAGACAGAGAGAGCCAGAGAGAGACAGAGCGAGAGATAGAGAGAGACAGAGAGAAACACAGAGAGAGACAGAGAGAGACAGAGACAAAGAGAGAGACACAAAGAGACAGAGACAGAGTGTGAGAGACTGAGAGACAGAGAGACAGAGACATAGTGAGAGAGACTGAGATAGACAGAGAGAGATACAGAGAAAACAGAGACAAAGAGAGAGACAGAGAGAGACAGAGACAGAGTGAGATAGACAGAGAGAGACAGAGAGAGACAGAGAGAGACACAGAGAGAGACAGAGAGAGAGACAGAGAGAGACAGAAAACAGAAAAAGGGAGAGAGACAGAGAGAGTCAAAAAGAGACAGTTAGAGAGATAGAGAGAGACAGAGAGAGACACAGAGAGAGACAGAGAGAGACAGAGACAAAGAGAGAGACAGAGAGAGACGGAGACAGAGTGAGCGAGACTGAGAGAGACAGAGAGAGAGACAGAGACAGAGTGATAGAGACTGAGAGAGACAGAGAGACATAGACAAAGAAAGATACAGAGAGAGACAGAGACAGAGAGAGAGACTGAGAGAGACAGAGAAATACAGAGAGACAGGGAGAGACACAGAGAGAGACAGAGAGAGACAGAGAGAGACAGAGAGAGACAGAGAGAGACAAAGAGAGACAGAGAGAGACAGAGAGAGACAGAGACAGAGTGAGAGAGACAGTGAGAGACAGAGAGATACAGAGAGAGACAGAGAGAGAGACAGAGAGAGACAGAAAACAGACAAAGGGAGAGAGACAGAGAGAGTCAAAAAGAGACAGTTAGAGAGATAGAGAGAGACAGAGAGAGACACAGAGAGAGACAGAGAGAGACAGAGACAAAGAGAGAGACAGAGAGAGACAGAGACAGAGTGAGCGAGACTGAGAGAGACAGAGAGAGAGACAGAAAGAGACAGAGATAGAGTGAGAGAGACTGAGAGAGAGACAGAGAGAAACAGAGAAAGATTGAGAGAGACTGAGAGAGACAGAGAGAGAGACAGAGAGACAGATACAAAGATATAGACAGAGAGACACAGAGAGATACAGAGAGAGACAGAGAGAGACACAGAGAGAGACTGAGAGAGACAGAGAGAGACACAGAGAGAGACTGAGAGAGACAGAGAGAGACATAGAGAGACAGAGAGAGACAGAGATAGAGACAGAGAGAGACAGAGAGAGACACAGAGAGACGGAGAGAGACAGAGAGAGACTAATATAGAGACAGAGAGAGAGAGACAGAGAGAGACAAAGAGAGAGACAGATAGAGAGACAGAGAGAGACTGACAGAGAAAGAGAGAGACAGAGAGAGAGAAAGAGAGAGACAGTGAGAGAGAGACAGAGAGAGAGAAAGAGAGAGACAGAGAGAGAGACTGAGAGAGACAGAGAGAGACATAGAGAGACACAGAGAGAGACAGAGAGAGACAGAAAGAGCCAGAGAGAGACAGAGCGAGAGATAGAGACAGAGAGAAACACAGAGAGAGACAGAGAGAGACAGAGACAAAGAGAGAGACAGAGAGAGGCAGAGACAGAGTGAGAGAGACTGAGAGACAGAGAGACAGAGACAAAGTGAGAGAGACTGAGATAGACAGAGAGAGAGACAGAGAAAACAGAGACAAAGAGAGAGACAGAGAGAGACAGAGAGAGACAGAGAGACACACAGAGAGAGACAGAGTGAGACAGAGAGAGACAGAGAGGGAGACAGACAGAGAGACAGAGAGAGACAGAAAACAGACAAAGGGAGAGAGACAGAGAGAGTCAAAAAGAGACAGTTAGAGAGACAGAGAGAGACAGAGAGAGACACAGAGAGAGACAGAGGGAGACAGAGACAAAGAGAGAGACAGAGAGAGACAGAGACAGAGTGATAGAGACTGAGAGAGACAGAGAGACATAGACAAAGAAAGATACAGAGAGAGACAGAGACAGAGAGAGAGACTGAGAGAGACAGAGAAATACAGAGAGAGACAGAGAGAGACACAGAGAGAGACAGAGAGAGACAGAGAGAGACAGAGAGAGACAGAGAGACAGAGACAGAGTGAGAGAGAAAGTGAGAGACAGAGAGAGAGACAGAGAGACACACAGAGAGAGACAGAGTGAGACAGAGAGAGACAGAGAGGGAGACAGACAGAGAGACAGAGAGAGACAGAAAACAGACAAAGGGAGAGAGACAGAGAGAGTAAAAAAGAGACAGAGAGACAGAGAGAGACACAGAGAGAGACAGAGAGAGACAGAGACAAAGAGAGAGACAGAGAGAGACAGAGACAGAGTGATAGAGACTGAGAGAGACAGAGAGACATAGACAAAGAAAGATACAGAGAGAGACAGAGACAGAGAGAGAGAGACTGAGAGAGACAGAGAAATACAGAGAGAGACAGAGAGAGACAGAGAGAGACACAGAGAGAGACAGAGAGAGACAGAGAGAGACAGAGAGAGACAGAGACAGAGTGAGAGAGACAGTGAGAGACAGAGAGAGAGACAGAGAGAGACAGAGAGAGACAGAGATAGAGAGTGAGACACAGGGAGAAACACAGAGAGACAAGGCTAGACAGAGAGATACACAGAAAGAGACAGAGAGAGACATAGAGACAGAGAAAGACAGGGAGAGACAGAGAAAGAGACAGAGAGAGATAGAGATAGAGACAGAGAGACACAGAGAGATAGACAGAGAGAGACACAGAGAGAGACAGAGATAGAGACAGAGAGAGACACAGAGAGAGACAGAGAAAGAGACAGAGAGAGACAGAGTGAGACACAGAGAGAGACACAGAGAGAGACATAGATAGAGAGAGAGAGACAGATATAGAGACAGAGAGAGACAGAGAGAGACACAGAAAGAGACAGAGAGAGACAAAGAGAGGGCGACAGAAAGAGACTGAGAGGACAGAGAGAGACTCAGAGAGAGTAAGAGAGAGACAGAGAGAGAGACAGAGGGAGAAAGAAAGAGAGACAGAGACAAAGAGAGTGAATGAGAGAGACAGAGAGAGAGACAGAGAGAGACAGAGATAGTCAGAGAGAGACAGAGATAGACAGAGAGAGAGACATAGATACAGAAAAGAGACAAAGAGAAAGAGACAAAGAGAGACAGAGAAAGACAGAGAGAGACAGAGAGAGAGATGTAGAGAGACAGAGAGAGACAGAGAGAGACACAGAGAGAGACAGAGAGAGAGACAGAGAGAGACAGAAAACAGACAAAGGGAGAGAGACAGAGAGAGTCAAAAAGAGACAGTTAGAGAGATAGAGAGAGACAGAGAGAGACACAGAGAGAGACAGAGAGAGACAGAGACAAAGAGAGAGACAGAGAGAGACGGAGACAGAATGAGCGAGACTGAGAGAGACAGAGAGAGAGACAGAGACAGAGTGATAGAGACTGAGAGAGACAGAGAGACATAGACAAAGAAAGATACCGAGAGAGACAGAGAGAGAGACTGAGAGAGACAGAGAAATACAGAGAGACAGGGAGAGACAAAGAGAGAGACAGAGAGAGACAGAGAGAGACAGAGAGAGACAGAGAGAGACAGAGAGAGACAGAGAGAGACAGAGAAAGAGTGAGAGAGACAGTGAGAGACAGAGAGATACAGAGAGAGACAGAGAGAGAGACAGAGAGAGAGACAGAGAGAGACAGAAAACAGACAAAGGGAGAGAGACAGAGAGAGTCAAAAAGAGACAGTTAGAGAGATAGAGAGAGACAGAGAGAGACACAGAGAGAGACAGAGAGAGACAGAGACAAAGAGAGAGACAGAGAGAGACAGAGACAGAGTGAGCAAGACTGAGAGAGACAGAGAGAGAGACAGAGAGAGACAGAGACAGAGTGAGAGACTGAGAGAGAGACAGAGAGAAACAGAGAAAGATTGAGAGATTGAGAGAGACAGAGAGAGAGACAGAGAGACAGATACAAAGATATAGACAGAGTGACACAGAGAGATACAGAGAGAGACAGAGAGAGACACAGAGAGAGACTGAGAGAGACAGACAGAGACATGGAGAGACAGAGAGAGACAGAGATAGAGACAGAGAGAGACAGAGAGAGACACAGAGAGAGACAGAGAGAGACAGAGAGAGACTCTTATAGAGACAGAGAGAGAGAGAGACAGAGAGAGACAAAGAGAGAGACAGATAGAGAGACAGAGAGAGAGACTGACAGAGAAAGAGAGAGACAGAGAGAGAGAAAGAGAGAGACAGTGAGAGAGAGACAGAGAGAGAGAAAGAGAGAGACAGAGAAAGAGACTGAGAGAGACAGAGAGAGACACAGAGAGAGACAGAGAGAGACTGAGAGAGCCAGAGAGAGACAGAGCGAGAGATAGAGAGAGACAGAGAGAAACACAGAGAGAGACAGAGAGAGACAGAGACAAAGAGAGAGACAGAGAGAGACAGAGACAGAGTGAGAGAGACTGAGAGACAGAGAGACAGAGACAAAGTGAGAGAGACTGAGATAGACAGAGAGAGACAGAGAAAACAGAGACAAAGAGAGAGACAGAGAGAGACAGAGACAGAGTGAGATAGACAGAGAGAGACAGAGAGATACAGAGAGAGACAGAGAGACACACAGAGAGAGACAGAGTGAGACAGAGAGAGACAGAGAGGGAGACAGACAGAGAGACAGAGAGAGACAGAAAACAGACAAAAGGAGAGAGACAGAGAGAGTCAAAAAGAGACAGTTAGAGAGACAGAGAGAGACAGAGAGAGACACAGAGAGAGACAGAGAGAGACAGAGATAAAGAGAGAGACAGAGAGAGACAGAGACAGAGTGATAGAGACTGAGAGAGACAGAGAGACATAGACAAAGAAAGATACAGAGAGAGACAGAGACAGAGAGAGAGACTGAGAGAGACAGAGAAATACAGAGAGAGACAGAGAGAGACACAGAGAGAGACAGAGAGAGACAGAGAGAGACAGAGAGAGACAGAGAGAGACAGAGAGAGACAAAGACAGAGTGAGAGAGACAGTGAGAGACAGAGAGAGAGACAGAGAGAGACAGAGATAGAGAGTGAGACACAGGGAGAAACACAGAGAGACAAGGCTAGACAGAGAGATACACAGAAAGAGACAGAGAGAGACATAGAGACAGAGAAAGACAGGGAGAGACAGAGAAAGAGACAGAGAGAGATAGAGATAGAGACAGAGAGACACAGAGAGATAGACAGAGAGAGACATAGAGAGAGACAGAGATAGAGACAGAGAGAGACACAGAGAGAGACAGAGAAAGAGACAGAGAGACAGAGTGAGACACAGAGAGAGACACAGAGAGAGACATAGATAGATAGAGAGAGACAGATATAGAGACAGAGAGAGACAGAGAGAGACACAGAAAGAGACAGAGAGAGACAAAGAGAGGGCGACAGAAAAAGACTGAGAGGACAGAGAGAGACTCAGAGAGAGTAAGAGAGAGACAGAGAGAGACAGAGGGAGAAAGAAAGAGAGACAGAGACAAAGAGAGTGAATGAGAGAGACAGAGAGAGACAGAGAGAGAGAGACAGAGATAGACCGAGAGAGAGACAGAGAGAGAGACAGAGAGAGACAGAGATAGTCAGAGAGAGACAGAGATAGACAGAGAGAGAGACATAGATACAGAAAAGAGACAAAGAGAAAGAGACAAAGTGAGACAGAGAAAGACAGAGAGAGACAGAGAGAGAGATGTAGAGAGACAGAGAGAGACAGAGAGAGATAGAGATAGAGACAGAGAGACATAGAGAGATAGACAGAGAGAGACACAGAGAAAGACAGAGATAGAGACAGGGAGATATATAGAGAGAGACAGAAGAGACAGAAACAGACAGAGAGACAGAGAGAAACAGAGAGATACAGAGAGAGAGACAGAGAGAGACAGAGAAAGACACAGAGAGAGACAGAGAGAAACACAGAGAGAGACAGAGAGAGACACAGAGAGACATGGAGAGACTCAGAGAGAGACAGAGAGAGACAGAGACAGACAGAGAGAGACAGTAAGAGACAGAGAGAGACACAAAGAGAGACAGAGAGAGACACAGAGAGAGACACAGAGAGAGACAGAGAGAGACAGACAGAGACAGAGAGAGACACAGAGAGAGAGACAGAGATAGAGACAGAGAGAGACAGAGAGAGAGAGACAGAGAGAGACTCAGAGAGATAGAGATAGAGACAGAGAGACGGGGAGAGACACTGGGAGAAACAGAGAGAGATAGAGAGAGAGACAGAGAGAGACAGAAATAGAGATAGAGAGAGACAGAGAGACAGAGACAAAGAGAATGACTGAGAAATACATAGAGAGACACAGAGAGACAGACAGAGAGAGACAAAGAGAGAAACAGAGAGAAAGAAAGAGACAGAGAGAGACAAAGAAAGATACAGAGAGGGACACAGAGATATACAGAGGGAGAGACGGAGAAAGAGAAAGAGAGAGACAGAGAGAGAGACAGAGACAGTAAAGAGACAGAGAGAGAGAGACAGAGACAGACAGAGAAAGACAGAGAGAGACAGATAGTGAGACAAAGAGAGATGAGAGAGACAGAGAGAGACAGAGAGAGACAGAGAGAGACAGAGAGAGACAGAGAGAGAGACAGAGAGCGACAAAGAAAGAAACAGAGATAGACGGAGAGAGACAGAGAGAGAGACAGAGAGAGACAGAGAGACACAGAGAGAGACAGAGAGAGACACAGAGAGAGACAGAGAGAGATACAAGAGAGAGAGACAGAGAGAGACAGAGAGAGAGAGACAGAGAGAGACCGAGAGAGACTGAGAGAGAGACAGAGAGAGACAGAGATAGTCAGCGAGAGACAGAGATAGACAGAGAGAGAGACATAGATACAGAAAAGAGACAAAGAGAAAGAGACAAAGAGAGACAGAGAAAGACAAGAGAGACAGAGAGAGAGATGTAGAGAGACAGAGAGAGACAGAGAGAGAGACAGATATAGAGACAGAGAGAGACAGAGAAAGACACAGAGAGAAACACAGAGAGACAGAGAGACAGAGAGAGACAGAGAAAGAGACAGAGAGAGACACAGAGATGACAGAGACATACAGAGAGAGACAAAGAGAGTAGAGAGAGACAGAGAGAGACAGAGAGAAACAGAGAGAGACAGAGAGAGAGAGACACAGATAGAGAGACACAGAGAGAGAAAGAAAGAGACAGATAGAGACAGAGTGAGACAAAGAAAGACACAGAGAGAGACTGAGAGATATATAGAGAGAGACAGAAAGAGACAGAAACAGACAGAGAGACAGAGAGAAACAGAGAGATACAGAGAGAGAGACAGAGAGAGACACAGAGAGACACAGAGAGAGACATGGAGAGACACAGAGAGACACAGAGAGAGACAGAGAGAGACAGAGACAGACAGAGAGAGATACAGAGAGAGACATGGAGAGACACAGAGAGACACAGAGAGAGACAGAGAGAGACAGAGACAGACAGAGAGAGACAGTGAGAGACAGAGAGAGACACAAAGAGAGACAGAGAGAGACACAGAGAGAGACACAGAGAGAGACAGAGAGAAACAGACAGAGACAGAAAGAGACACAGAGAGAGAGACAGAGATAGAGACAGAGAGAGACAGAGAGAGAGACAGAGAGAGACTCAGAGAGATAGAGATAGAGACAGAGAGAGACGGGGAGAGACACTGGGAGAAACAGAGAGAGACAGAGAGAGAGACAGAGACAAAGAGAATGACTGAGAAATACAGAGAGAGACACAGAGAGAGAGACAGAGAGAGACAGAAAAGAGACAGAGAGAGAGAGACAGAGACAGACAGAGAGAGACAGAGAGAGACAGATAGTGAGACAAAGAGAGATGAGAGAGACAGAGAGAGACAGAGAGAGAAAAAGAGAGACAGAGAGAGAGACAGAGAGCAACAAAGAAACAGAGATAGACGGAGAGAGACAGAGAGAGAGACAGAGAGAGACAGAGAGACAAAGAGAGACAAAGAGAGACAGAGATAGACAAAGATAGAGAGAGAGACACAGAGAGAGACAGAGAGAGACAGAGAGAGACACAGAGAGAGACAGAGAGAGAGACAGATAGAGACAGAGACAGAAAGAGAGAGACAGAGAGAGACAGAGAGAGAGACAGACAGAGACAGAGAGAGACAGAGAGAGATACAGAAAGAGACAGAGAGAGAGACAGAGAGAGACAGAGAGACAAAGAGAGACAGAGATAGACAAAGATAGAGAGAGAGACACAGAGAGAGACAGAGAGAGACAGAGAGAGACACAAAGAGAGACAGAGAGAGAGACAGATACAGACAGAGACAGACAGAGAGAGACAGAGAGAGACAGAGAGAGAGACAGACAGAGACAGAGAGAGACAGAGAGAGATACAGAGAGAGACACAGAGAGAGACAGAGGGAGAGACAGAGAAAGAGAAAGAGAGAGACAGAGAGAGAAACAGAGAGAGAGACAGAGAGAGACAGAAAAGAGACAGAGAGAGAGACAGAGAGAGAAACACAGAGACACAGAGAGACAGAGAGAGAGACAGAGAGAGACAAGAGAGACAGAGAGAGACAGAGAGAGACACAGAGAGCAAAAGAGAGAGACAGAGAGTTACACAAAGAGAGCATAGAGATACAGAGAGACAAAGAGAGAAGAGAGACAGAGAGAGACACAGAGAGAAACAGAGAGAGACAGAGAGAGTGAGACAGAGAGAGACACAAAGAGAGACAGAGAAAGAAAGTGTGAGACAGAGAAAGACAGAGAAGGACAGATTGAGAGAAAGAAAAGGAGACAGACACAGAGAGAGAGAGAGACAGAGACAGAGTGAGAGAGACTGAGAGAGACAGAGAGATACTGAGAGAGACAAAGAGAGACAGAGAGAGACAGAAAAGAGACAAAGGGAGAGAGACAGAGAAAGACAGAGAGAGACAGAGAGACAAAGAGAGAGACAGAGAGATAGAGACAGAGACAGAGACAGAGAGAGACAGAGAGAGAGACAGAGAGGGACTGAGAGAGAGACAGGGAGAGACAGAGGGAGACAGATAAAGAGACAGAGAGAGACAGAGAGAGAGACAGAGAAAGAGACAGAGAGAGACAGAGAGAGAGACAGAGAGAGACACAGAGAGAGACACAGAGAGAGAAAGATAGAGAGACAGAGCAAGAGAAAGAGAGAGACAGAGAGAGAGACAGAGACAAAGAGAATGACTGAGAAATACAGAGAGAGACACAGAGAGAGAGACAGAGAGAGACAAAGAGAGAAACAGAGAGAAAGACAGAGACAGAGAGAGACAGAGAGAGATACAGAGAGAGACACAGAGATAGACAGAGGGAGAGACAGAGAAAGAGAAAGAGAAAGAGAGAGACAGAGAGAGACAGAGAGAGACAGAAAAGAGACAGAGAGAGACAGAGAGAGATAGAGAGAGACAGAGAGAGACAGATAGAGAGACAGAGAGAGACACAGAGAGAGACAGAGAGAGAGACAGAGAGAGATGCGAGAGACAGAGAGAGACAGAGAGAGACAGAAAGAGAGAGAGAAAGAGACACAGAGAGAGAAAGAGAGAGACAGAGAGAGTAAGAGATAGAGACAGAGAGAGACAGAGAGAGAGACAGAGAGACCCAAAGAAAGAAACAGAGAAAAATGGAGAGAGACAGAGAGAGAGACAGAGAGAGACACATAGAGACACAGAGAGAGACAGAGAGAGACACAGAGAGAGACAGAGAGAGAGATACAGAGAGACAGAGAGAGAAGAGAGAGAGAGAGACAGAGAGAAAAATAGAGAGAGACAGAGATAGACAGAGATAGAGAGAAAGAGACACAGAGAGAGACAGAGAGAGAGACAGAGACAAAGAGAATGACTGAGAAATACAGAGAGAGACACAGAGAGAGGGACAGAGAGAGACAGAAAAGAGACAGAGAGAGAGACAGAGACAGACAGAGAGAGACAGAGAGAGACAGATAGTGAGACAAAGAGAGATGAGAGAGACAGAGAGAGACAGAGAGAGAAAGAGAGAGACAGAGAGAGAGACAGAGAGCAACAAAGAAAGAAACAGAGATAGACGGAGAGAGACAGAGAGAGAGACAGAGAGAGACAGAGAGAGACAGAGATAGACAGAGAGACAAAGAGAGACAGAGATAGACAAAGATAGAGAGAGAGACACAAAGAGAGACAGAGAGAGACAGAGAGAGACACAGAGAGAGACAGAGAGAGAGACAGATAGAGACAGAGACAGACAGAGAGAGACAGAGAGGGAGACAGACAGAGAGAGACAGAGAGAGATACAGAGAAAGACAGAGAGAGAGACAGAGAGACAAAGAGAGACAGAGAGAGACAGATACAGACAGAGACAGACAGAGAGAGACAGAGAGAGACAGAGAGAGAGACAGACAGAGACAGAGAGAGACAGAGAGAGATACATAGAGAGACACAGAGAGAGACAGAACGAGAGACAGAGAAAGTGAAAGAGAGAGACAGAGAGAGAAACAGAGAGAGAGACAGAGAGAGACAGAAAAGAGACACAGAGAGAGACAGAGAGAGAGACAGATAGAGACAAAGAGAGAAACAGAGAGAGAGATAGAGAGAGACAGAAAGAGACAGAGAGAGAGAGAGACAGAGAGAGAGACCAAGAGAGACAGAAAAGAGACAGAGAGAAGTAAACAGAGAGAGACAGAGAGAGACAGATAGATTCACAGAGAGTGACAGAGAGAGAGAGAGAGACAGAGAGACGAGAGAGAAAGAGAGAGACAAAGAGAGACACATAGAGAGATAGAGAGAGACAGAGAGAGACAGAGAGAGAGAGACAGAGAGAGAGACAGAGAGACACTGAGAGAGACAGAGAGAGACAGAGATAGACAGAGATAGAGAGAAAGACACACAGAGAGATAGAGAGAGACAGAGAGACACAGAGAGAGAGAGACAGAGAGAGACACAGAGAGAGACAGAGAGAGAGACAGATAGAGACAAAGAGAGAATCAAAGAGAGAGATAGAGAGAGACAGAAAGAGACAGAGAGAGAGAGACAGAGAGAGAGACCAAGAGAGACAGAAAAGAGACAGAGAGAAGTAAACAGAGAGAGACAGAGAGAGACAGATAGATTCACAGAGAGTGACAGAGAGAGACAGAGAGAGACGAGAGAGAAAGAGAGAGACAAAGAGAGACACATAGAGAGATAGAGAGAGACAGAGAGAGACAGAGAGAGAGACAGAGAGATACAGAGAGAGACAGAGAGAGAGAAGGGAGAGATAGAAGGAGAGAGAGAGAAAGAGAGAGAGATAGAGACAGAGAGAAACAGAGAGAGAGACAGAGAGAGAAACAGAGAGAGACAGAGAGAGAGACAGAGAGAGACAGAGAGAGAGACAGAGAGTGACAGAGACAGAGTTAGAGAGACTGAGAGAGACAGAGAGCGAGTCCGAGAGAGACATACAGAGAGAGACATAGAGAGACAGAGAGAGACACAGAGAGGGACAGAGAGAGAGACAGATAGAGACAAAGAATGAAACAGAGAGAGAGACAGAAAGAGACAGAGAGAGAGACAGAGAGAGACAGAAAAGAGACAGAGAGAGAGACAGAGAGAGACAGAGAGAGACAGAGAGATTCACAGAGAGTGACAGAGAGAGAGAGAGACAGGGAGAGATGAGAGAGACAGATAGAGACAGAGACAGAGTTAGAGAGACTGAGAGAGACAGAGAGCGAGACCGAGAGAGACATACAGAGAGAGACAGAGAGAGACACAGAAAGAGACAGAGAGAGAGACAGGGAGAGACAAAGAAAGAAACAGAGATAGATGGAGAGAGACAGAGAGTGAGACAGAAAGAGACACAGAGAGAAACAGAGAGAGACAGAGAGAGTGAGACAGAGAGAGACACAAAGAGAGACAGAGAAAGAAAGAGAGAGACAGAGAAAGATGGAGAAGGACAGATAGAGAGAAAGAAAAGGAGACAGACACAGAGAGAGAGAGAGAGACAGAGACAGAGTGAGAGAGACTGAGAGAGACAGAGAGATACTGAGAGAGACAAAGAGAGACAGAGAGAGACAGAAAAGAGTCAAAGGGAGAGAGACAGAGAAAGACAGAGAGAGACAAAGAGAGAGACAGAGAGAGAGAGAGAGACAGAGACAGAGACAGAGAGAGACAGAGAGAGAAACAGAGAGAGACAGAGAGAGACACAGAGAGAGACAGAGATAGAGAGAGACACAGAGAGATACAGAGAGAGACAGAGAGAGACACAGAGAGAGACTGAGAGAGACAGAGAGAGACATAGAGAGACAGAGAGAGACAGAGATAGAGACAGAGAGAGACAGAGAGAGACACAGAGAGAGACAGAGAGAGACAGAGAGAGACTAAGATAGAGACAGAGAGAGAGAGAGACAGAGAGAGACAAAGAGAGAGACAGAGAGAGAGACTGACAGAGAAAGAGAGAGACAGAGAGAGAGAAAGAGAGAGACAGAGAGAGTCATAGAGAGAGACAGAGAGAGAGACTGAGAGAGACAGAGAGAGACAGAGAGAGACACAGAGAAAGACAGAGAGAGACAGAGAGAGCCAAAGAGAGACAGAGCGAGAGATAGAGAGAGACAGAGAGAAACACAGAGAGAGACAGAGAGAGACAGAGAGAGACAGAGAGAGACAGAGATAGAGAAAGAGATAGACAGAGAGAGAGACAGAGAGAGACACACAGAGAGACAGAGAGAGACAGAGAAGACTGAGAGAGACAGAGATAGAGACTGAGAGAGTCAGAGAGATACAGAGAGGAAGGGAGACAGAGATAGACAAAGAGAGACAGAGAGAGACAGAGAGAGAGACACACGAAACAGATAGAGACATAGAAAGACACAGAGAGAGACAGAGAGATACAGGAGATAAACAGGGAGAGATAGAGAGGTAGACATAGAGAGACAAAGAAAGAGACAGAGAGAGACAAAGAGAGATACAGAGAAGACAGAGAGAAACACAGAGAGAGACAGAGAGACAGAGAGAGACAGAGAGAGACAGAGAGAGACAGAGAGAGACAGAGATAGACACAGAGAGAGACAGAGTGAGACAAAGAGAGACACAGAGAGAGACTAACAAAGACAGAGAGAGAGACATAGAGAGAGACTGAGATAGAGAGACAGAGACACAGAGATACACATAGAGAGACACAGAGAGAGACAGAGAAAAATAGAGAGACAGAGACAGAGTGAGAGAGACTGAGAGAGACAGAGAGATGGACAGAGAGAGACAGAGACTTAGAGAGAGACAGAGACTAAGAGAGAGACAGAGAAAGACAGAAAGAGAGACAGAGAGAGTGATAGACACAGAGAGAGACACAGAGAGAGATAGAGAGAGAAAGAGAGAGACAGAGAGAAAGATAGACAGAGACAGAGAGAGACAGAGAGAGACAGAGAGAGACAGAGACAAAGAGAGAGACAGATAGAGACAGAGACAGAGTGAGAGAGACTGAGAGACAGAGAGAGACACAGAGAGAGACAGAGAGAGACAATGAGAGACAGAGGGAGACACAGAGGGAGACAGAGAGAGACAGAGAGAGTCAGAGAGAAACAGAGATAGAGAGACAGTGACACAGAGATACACAAGAGAGTCATAGAGAGAGACAGAGACAAAGACAGAGACAGAGTGAGAGTGACTGAGAGATACAGAGAGACGGACAGTTAGAGACAGAGACAAAGAGAGAAACAGAGAGAAACAGAGATAGAGACAGAGAGAGACAGAGAGAGAGACAGAGAGAGTGATAGAGAGACACAGAGAGAGACACAGGGAGAGATAGAGAGGTAGACAGAGAGAGACAAAGAGAGAGACAGAGAGAGACAGAGACAGAGACAGAGAGAGACACAGAGAGAGACAGAGAGAGACAGAGAGAGACAGAGAAGACAGAGAGAGACACCGAGAGAGACAGAGAGAGAGACAGAGGGAGACAGAGAGAGATGAGAGAGACAGAGAGAGACAGAGAGAGACAGAGATAGAGACAGCGAGAGACAGAGAGAGAGACAGAGATAGACATAGAGAGAGAGACAGAGAGAGACATAGAGAGACAGAGAGAGACAGAGATAGAGAAAGAGATAGACAGATAGAGAGACAGAGAGAGACACACAGAGAGACAGAGAGAGACAGAGAGAGACTGAGAGAGACAGAGATAGAGATTGAGAGAGACAGAGAGATACAGAGAGGGAGTGAGACAGAGAGAGACAAAGAGAGACAGAGAGAGACAGAGAGAGAGACACACGAAACAGATAGAGACTTAGAAAGACACAGAGAGAGACAGAGAGAGACAGAGATAGACACAGAGAGAGACAGAGAGAGACTGAGAGAGACAGAGATAGAGACTGAGAGATACAGAAAGAGACACAGAGAGAGACAGAGAGAGACAGAGAGAGACAGAGAGAGACAGAGATAGAGACAGAGAGAGACAGAGAGAGAGACAGAGAGAGACATAGAGAGACAGAGAGAGACAGAGATAGAGACCGAGAGAGACAGAGAGAGACAGAGAGAGACACACAGAGAGACAGAGAGAGACAGAGAGACTGAGAGAGACAGAGATAGAGACTGAGAGAGACAGAGAGATACAGAGAGGGAGGGAGACATAGAGAGACAAAGAGAGACAGAGAGAGAGACACATGAAACAGATAAAGACATAGAGAGACACAGAGAGAGACAGAGAGAGACAGGAGATAAACAGGGAGAGACAGAGTTAGAGACAGAGAGAGACCGAGAGAGAAAATGAGAGACAGAGAGAGACAGAGAAAGACACAGAGAGAGACAGAGAGAGACAGAGAGAGACACAGAGAGAGACACAGTGAGAGACAGAGACATAGAGAGACAGAGATAGAGAGACAGAGACTCAAAGAGACTCATAGAGATACACAGAGAGACACAGAGAGAGACAGAGACAGAGTGAATGAGAATGAGACATACAGAGAGAGAAACAGAGAGTTACAGAGACATACAGAGAGAGAGACATAGAGAGACAGAGAGAGACACAGAGAGAGACAAACAAAGACAGAGAGAGAGACAGACAGAGAGACAGAGATACAGAGACAGAGACACAGAGAAACACATAGAGAGACACAGAGAGAGACAGAGACAAAGAGAGAGACAGAGACAGAGTGAGAGAGACTGAGAGAGACAGAGAGACAAACAGAGAGAGAGACAGAGACTAAGAGAGAGACAGAGAGAGACAGAGATAGAAACAGAGAGAGACAGAAAGAGAGACAAAGAGAGTGATAGACACAGAGAGAGACACAGAGAGAGATAGAGAGAGAGTTAGACAGAGAGGGACAAATAGAGAGACAAAGAGAGAGACAGAGAGAGACAGAGACAAAGAGAGAGACAGAGAGAGACAGAGAAAAAGTGAGAGAGACTGAGAGACAGAGAGAGAGAGAGACAGAGAGAGACAATGAGAGACAGAGAGAGACACAGAGGGAGACAGAGAGAGACAGAGAGAGACAGAGAGAGACAGACAAAGAGAGATATAGAGACAGAGACACAGAGATACACAAGAGAGACACAGAGAGAGACAGAGACAAAGAGAGAGTCAGAGACAGAGTGAGAGTGACTGAGAGAGACAGAGAGACACAGAGACAAATACAGAAACAGAGAGAGATAGAGTTAGAGACAGAGAGAGACAGAGAGAGAGACAGAGAGAGTGATAGAGAGACACAGAGAGAGACACAGAGAGAGATAGAGAGAGAGGTAGACAAAGAGAGACAAAGAGAGAGACAGAGAGACAGAGAGAGAGACAGAGAAGACAGAGAGAGACACAGAGAGAGACAGAGAGAGACAGAGAGAGACTGAGAGAGACAGAGATAAAGACTGAGAGAGACAGAGAGATAGACAGAGAGACAGAGAGAGACAGAGAGAGACACAGAGAGAGACAGAGATAGTCAGAGAGAGACAGAGATAGACAGAGAGAGAGACATAGATACAGAAAAGAGACAAAGAAAGAGAGACAAAGAGAGACAGAGAAAGACAGAGAGAGAGAAGGAGAGAGACAGAGAGAGAGACACAGAGAGAGACAGATATAGAGACAGAGAGAGACAGAGAAAGACACAGAAAGAAACACAGAGAGACAGAGAGAGAGACAGAGAGACAGAGAGAGACAGAGAGAGATAGAGAGAGACACAGAGATGACAGAGACATACAGAGAGAGACAAAGAGAGCAGAGAGAGACAGAGAGAGACAGAGAGAGACAGAGAGAGAGACAGAGAGAGAGACAGAAAGAGACAGATAGAGACAGAGTGAGACAAAGAAAGACACAGAGAGAGACAGAGAGATATATATAGAGAGACAGAAAGAGACAGAAACAGACAGAGAGACAGAGAGAATCAGAGAGAGACAGAGAGAGAGACAGAGAGAGACACAGAGAGAGACACAGAGAAACACAGAGAGAGACAGAGAGAGACACAGAGAGAGACATGGAGAGACACAGAGAGACACAGAGAGAGACAGAGGGAGACAGTAGCAGACAGAGAGAGACAGTGAGAGACAGAGAGAGACACAAAGAAAGATAGAGAGAGACACAGAGAGAGACAGAGAGTGAGACAGAGAGAGACAGAGAGAGACAGAGAGAGACACAGAGAGAGAGAGACAGAGATAGAGACAGAGAGAGACAGAGACAGAGAAAGAGAGACACTGAGAGAGACAGAGATAGAGACAGAGAGAGACGGGGAGAGACACTGGGAGAAACAGAGAAAGACAGAGAGAGAGAGACAGAGAGACACAGAAAGAGACAGAGAGAGACAGAGAGAGAGACAGAGACAAAGAGAATGACTGAGAAATACAGAGAGAGACACAGAGAGAGAGACAGAGAGAGACAAAGAGAGAAACAGAGAGAAAGACAGAGACAGAGAGAGACAGAGAGAGATACAGAGAGAGACACAGAGATAGACAGAGGGAGAGACAGTGAAAGAGAATGAGGGAGACAGAGAGAGAGAGACAGAGAGAGACAGAAAAGAGACAGAGAGAGAGACAGAGACAGACATAGAGAGACATAGAGAGACAGAGATAGACACAGAGAGAGACAAACAAAGACAGAGAGAGAGACAGACAGAGACACAGAGATACAGAGACAGAGACTCAGAGAAACACATAGAGAGACACAGAGAGAGACAGAGACAAAAAAGAGACAGAGACAGAGTTAGAGAGACAGAGAGAGACAGAGAGACAAACAGAGAGAGAAAGAGACTAAGAGAGAGACAGAGAGAGACAGAGAGAGTGATAGACACAGAGAGATACACAGAGAGAGATAGAGAGAGAGGTAGACAGAGAGGGACAAAGAGAGAGACAGAGAGAGACAAAGAGAGAGACAGAGAGAGACAGAGACAAAGAGAGAGACAGAGACACAGTGAGAGAGACTGAGAGACAGAGAGAGACAGAGAGAGAGACAGAGAGAGTCAATGAGAGACAGAGAGAGACACAGAGGGAGACAGAGAGAGACAGAGAGAGACAGAGAGAGACAGAGAAAGAGAGATAGAGAGACAGAGACACAGAGATACACAAGAGATACACAGAGAGAGACAGAGACAAAAAGAGAGACAGAGACAGAGTGAGAGTGACTGAGAGAGACAGAGAGAGACAGAGAGAAACAGAGACAAATAGAGAAACAGAGAGAGACAGAGATATAGACAGAGAGAGACAGAGAGAGAGACAGATAGGGTGATAAAGAGACACAGAGAGAGATATAGAGAGAGGTAGACAAAGAGAGACAAAGAGAGACAGAGAGAGAGACAGAGAATACAGAGAGAGACACAGAGAGAGACAGAGAGAGACAGAGAGAGACTGAGAGAGACAGAGATAGAGACTGAGAGAGACAGAGAGAGATAGAGAGAGAGGGAGACAGAGCGAGACAAAGAGAGAAAGAGAGAGTCAGAGAGAGAGACAGAGAGATACAGAGAGAGACAGAGATAGACAGAGAGAGACAGAGAGAGACAGAGAGAGAAAGAGATAGACATAGAGAGACACACAGAGAGACCAAGAGAGACAGAGAGAGACAATGAGAGACAAAGAGAGACAGAGAGAGACACAGAGAGAGACACAGAGAGACAGAGAGACACAGAGAGAGACACACAGAGAGCGACAGAGACAGAGAGAGACAGATAGAGAGACAGAGACACAAAGAGACACATAGAGATACACAGAGTTACACAGAGAGAGACAGAGACAAGGAGAGAGACAGGGAGAGACAGAGACAAAGTGAAAGAGACTGAGACAGACAGAGAGACAGAGAGAGTCAGAGACATACAGAGAGAGAGACATAGAGAGACAAAGAGAGACACAGAGAGAGACAAACAAAGACAGAGAGAGAGACAGAGTGAGAGACTGAGATAGAGAGACAGAGACACAGAGATACACATAGAGAGACACAGAGAGAGACAGAGAAAAAGAGAGAGACAGAGACAGAGTGAGAGAGACTGAGAGAGACAGAGAGATGGACAGAGAGAGACAGCGACTAAGAGAGAGACAGAGACTAAAAGAGAGACAGAGAGAGACAGAAAGAGAGACAGAGAGAGTGATAGACACAGAGAGAGACACAGAGAGAGATAGAGAGAGAGTTAGACAGAGAGAGACAAAGAGAGAGACAGAAAGAGAAAGAGAGAGACAGACAGAGAGATAGACAGAGACAGAGAGAGACAGAGAGAGACAGAGAGAGACAGAGACAAAGAGAGAGACTGATAGAGACAGAGACAGAGTGAGAGAGACTGAGAGACAGAGAGAGACACAGAGAGAGACAGAGAGAGACAATGAGAGACAGAGAGAAACAGAGATAGAGAGACAGAGACACAGAGATACACAAGAGAGACACAGAGAGAGACAGAGACAAAGGGAGAGACAGAGACAGAGTGAGAGTGACTGAGAGAGACAGAGAGACGGACAGTTAGAGACAGAGA
>NW_028227276.1:10568858-10593858 GCF_978045245.1 Mus caroli
AGAGAGACAGAGAGAGACAGAGAGAGAGACAGAGAGAGACAGAAAGAGACAGATAGAGATAGAGTTATACAAAGAAAGACAAAGAGAGAGACAGAGAGAGAGACAGAGAGAGACAGAGAGAGAGACACAGAGAAACACAGAGAGAGACAGAGAGAGACACACAGAGAGACATGGAGAGACACAGAGAGACACAGAGAGAGACAGAGAGAGACAGTAGCAGACAGAGAGAGACAGTGAGAGACAGAGAGAGACACAAAGAGAGATAGAGATAGACACAGAGAGAGACAGAGAGAGAGACAGAGAGAGACAGAGAAGACAGAGAGACACAGA
Organism: Mus caroli; assembly: GCF_978045245.1. NCBI lineage: Eukaryota > Metazoa > Chordata > Mammalia > Rodentia > Muridae > Mus > Mus caroli. Next base: position 10,569,189 of record NW_028227276.1, read on the forward strand.
GAGAGAGACAGAGATAGAGACAGAGAGAGACAGAGAGAGAGAAAGAGAGACACTGAGAGAGACAGAGATAGAGACAGAGAGAGACGGGGAGAGACACTGGGAGAAACAGAGAGAGACAGAGAGAGAGAGACAGAGAGACACAGAAATAGAGACAGAGAGAGACAGAGAGAGAGAGACAGAGACAAAGAGAATGACTGAGAAATACAGAGAGAGACAGAGAGAGAGAGACAGAGAGAGACAAAGAGAGAAACAGAGAGAAAGACAGAGACAGAGAGAGACAGAGAGAGATACAGAGAGAGACACAGAGATAGACAGAGGGAGAGACAGAGAAAGAGAAAGAGGGAGACAGAGAGAGAGAGACAGAGAGAGACAGAAAAGAGACAGAGAGAGAGACAGAGACAGACATAGAGAGACATAGAGAGACAGAGAGAGACACAGAGAGAGACAAACAAAGACAGAGAGAGAGACAGACAGAGACACAGAGATACAGAAACAGAGACACAGAGAAACACATAGAGAGTCACAGAGAGAGACAGAGACAAAAAGAGAGAAGGAGACAGAGTGAGAGAGACTGAGAGAGACAGCGAGACAAACAGAGAGAGACAGAGACTAAGAGAGAGACAGAGAGAGACAGAGATAGAAACAGAGAGAGACAGAAAGAGAGACAGAGAGAGTGATAGACACAGAGAGATACACAGAGAGAGATAGAGAGAGAGGTAGACAGAGAGGGACAAAGAGAGAGACAGAGAGAGACAAAGAGAGAGACAGAGAGAGACAGAGACAAAGAGAGAGACAGAGACAAAGTCAGAGAGACTGAGAGACATAGAGAGACAGAGAGAGAGACAGAGAGAGACAATGAGAGACAGAGAGAGACACAGAGGGAGACAGAGAGAGACAGAGAGGGACAGAGAGAGACAGAGAAAGAGAGATATAGAGACAGAGACACAGAGATACACAAGAGATACACAGAGAGAGACAGAGACAAAGAGAGAGACAGAGACAGAGTGAGAGTGACTGAGAGAGACAGAGAGACCGACAGAGAGAAACAGAGACAAATAGAGAAACAGAGAGAGATAGAGATAGAGACAGAGAGAGACAGATAGAGAGACACAGAGGGTGATAAAGAGACACAGAGAGAGACACAGAGAGAGATAGAGAGAGAGGTGGAAAAAGAGAGACAGAAAGAGAGACAGAGAAGACAGAGAGACACAGAGAGAGACAGAGAGAGACAGAGAGACTGAGAGAGACAGAGATAGAGACTGAGAGAGACAGAGAGAGATAGAGAGAGAGGGAGACAGAGCGAGACAAAGAGAGAAAGAGAGAGTCAGAAAGAGAGACAGAGAGATACAGAGAGAGACAGAGATAGACAGAGAGAGACAGAGAGAGACAGAGAGAGAAAGAGAGAGACATAGAGAGACACACAGAGAGACCAAGAGAGACAGAGAGAGACAATGAGAGACAGAGAGAGACACAGAGAGAGACACACAGAGAGCAACAGAGACAGAGAGAGACAGAGATAGAGAGACAGAGACACAAAGAGACACATAGAGATACACAGAGTTACACAGAGAGAGACAGAGACAAGGAGAGAGACAGAGAGAGACAGAGACAAAGTGAAAGAGACTGAGACAGACAGAGAGACAGAGAGAGTCAGAGACATACAGAGAGAGAGACATAGAGAGACAAAGAGAAACACAGAGAGAGACAAACAAAGACCGAGAGAGAGACTGAGATAGAGAGACAGAGACACAGAGATACACATAGAGAGACACAGAGAGAGACAGAGAAAAAGAGAGAGACAGAGAAAGAGTGAGAGAGACTGAGAGAGACAGAGAGATGGACAGAGAGAGACAGAGACTAAGAGAGAGACAGAGACTAAGAGAGAGACAGAGAGAGACAGAAAGAGAGACAGAGAGAGTGATAGACACAGAGAGAGACACAGAGAGAGACAGAGAGAGACAGAGAGAGACAGAGACAAAGAGAGAGACAGATAGAGACAGAGACAGAGTGAGAGAGACTGAGAGACAGAGAGAGACACAGAGAGAGACAGAGAGAGACAATGAGAGACAGAGGGAGACACAGAGGGAGCCAGAGAGAGACAGAGAGAGACAGAGAGAAACAGAGATAGAGAGACAGAGACACCGAGATACACAAGAGAGACACAGAGAGAGACAGAGACAAAGAGAGAGACAGAGACAGAGTGAGAGTGACTGAGAGAGACAGAGAGACGGACAGTTAGAGACAGAGACAAAGAGAGAAACAGAGAGAAACAGAGATAGAGACAGAGAGAGACAGAGAGAGAGACAGAGAGAGTGATAGAGAGACACAGAGAGAGACACAGGGAGAGATAGAGAGGTAGACAGAGAGAGACAAAGAGAGAGACAGAGAGAGACAGGAAGAGACACAGAGAGAGACAGAGAGAGACAGAGAGAGACAGAGAGAGACACAGAGGGAGACAGAGAGAGACAGAGAGAGACAGAGAGAGGCAGACAAAGAGAGATATAGAGACAGAGACACAGAGATACACAAGAGAGACACAGAGAGAGACAGAGACAAAGAGAGAGACAGAGACAGAGTGAGAGTGACTGAGAGAGACAGAGAGACGGACAGTTAGAGACAGAGACAAAGAGAGAAACAGAGAGAAACAGAGATAGAGACAGAGAGAGACAGAGAGAGAGACAGAGAGAGTGATAGAGAGACACAGAGAGAGACACAGGGAGAGATAGAGAGGTAGACAGAGAGAGACAAAGAGAGAGACAGAGAGAGAGACAGGAAGAGACACAGAGAGAGACAGAGAGAGACAGAGAGAGACAGAGAGAGACACAGAGGGAGACAGAGAGAGACAGAGAGAGACAGAGAGAGACAGACAAAGAGAGATATAGAGACAGAGACACAGAGATACACAAGAGAGACACAGAGAGAGACAGAGACAAAGAGAGAGACAGAGACAGAGTGAGAGTGACTGAGAGAGACAGAGAGACACAGAGACAAATACAGAAACAGAGAGAGATAGAGTTAGAGACAGAGAGAGACAGAGAGAGAGACAGAGAGAGTGATAGAGAGACACAGAGAGAGACACAGAGAGAGATAGAGAGAGAGGTAGACAAAGAGAGACAAAGAGAGAGACAGAGAGACAGAGAGAGAGACAGAGAAGACAGAGAGAGACACAGAGAGAGACAGAGAGAGACAGAGAGAGACTGAGAGAGACAGAGATAAAGACTGAGAGAGACAGAGAGATAGACAGAGAGACAGAGAGAGACAGAGAGAGACACAGAGAGAGACAGAGATAGTCAGAGAGAGACAGAGATAGACAGAGAGAGAGAGACATAGATACAGAAAAGAGACAAAGAAAGAGAGACAAAGAGAGACAGAGAAAGACAGAGAGAGAGAAGGAGAGAGACAGAGAGAGAGACACAGAGAGAGACAGATATAGAGACAGAGAGAGACAGAGAAAGACACAGAAAGAAACACAGAGAGACAGAGAGAGAGACAGAGAGACAGAGAGAGACAGAGAGAGATAGAGAGAGACACAGAGATGACAGAGACATACAGAGAGAGACAAAGAGAGCAGAGAGAGACAGAGAGAGACAGAGAGAGACAGAGAGAGAGACAGAGAGAGAGACAGAAAGAGACAGATAGAGACAGAGTGAGACAAAGAAAGACACAGAGAGAGACAGAGAGATATATATAGAGAGACAGAAAGAGACAGAAACAGACAGAGAGACAGAGAGAATCAGAGAGAGACAGAGAGAGAGACAGAGAGAGACACAGAGAGAGACACAGAGAAACACAGAGAGAGACAGAGAGAGACACAGAGAGAGACATGGAGAGACACAGAGAGACACAGAGAGAGACAGAGGGAGACAGTAGCAGACAGAGAGAGACAGTGAGAGACAGAGAGAGACACAAAGAAAGATAGAGAGAGACACAGAGAGAGACAGAGAGTGAGACAGAGAGAGACAGAGAGAGACAGAGAGAGACACAGAGAGAGAGAGACAGAGATAGAGACAGAGAGAGACAGAGACAGAGAAAGAGAGACACTGAGAGAGACAGAGATAGAGACAGAGAGAGACGGGGAGAGACACTGGGAGAAACAGAGAAAGACAGAGAGAGAGAGACAGAGAGACACAGAAATAGAGACAGAGAGAGACAGAGAGAGAGACAGAGACAAAGAGAATGACTGAGAAATACAGAGAGAGACACAGAGAGAGAGACAGAGAGAGACAAAGAGAGAAACAGAGAGAAAGACAGAGACAGAGAGAGACAGAGAGAGATACAGAGAGAGACACAGAGATAGACAGAGGGAGAGACAGTGAAAGAGAATGAGGGAGACAGAGAGAGAGAGACAGAGAGAGACAGAAAAGAGACAGAGAGAGAGACAGAGACAGACATAGAGAGACATAGAGAGACAGAGATAGACACAGAGAGAGACAAACAAAGACAGAGAGAGAGACAGACAGAGACACAGAGATACAGAGACAGAGACTCAGAGAAACACATAGAGAGACACAGAGAGAGACAGAGACAAAAAAGAGACAGAGACAGAGTTAGAGAGACAGAGAGAGACAGAGAGACAAACAGAGAGAGACAGAGACTAAGAGAGAGACAGAGAGAGACAGAGAGAGTGATAGACACAGAGAGATACACAGAGAGAGATAGAGAGAGAGGTAGACAGAGAGGGACAAAGAGAGAGACAGAGAGAGACAAAGAGAGAGACAGAGAGAGACAGAGACAAAGAGAGAGACAGAGACACAGTGAGAGAGACTGAGAGACAGAGAGAGACAGAGAGAGAGACAGAGAGAGTCAATGAGAGACAGAGAGAGACACAGAGGGAGACAGAGAGAGACAGAGAGAGACAGAGAGAGACAGAGAAAGAGAGATAGAGAGACAGAGACACAGAGATACACAAGAGATACACAGAGAGAGACAGAGACAAAAAGAGAGACAGAGACAGAGTGAGAGTGACTGAGAGAGACAGAGAGAGACAGAGAGAAACAGAGACAAATAGAGAAACAGAGAGAGACAGAGATATAGACAGAGAGAGACAGAGAGAGAGACAGATAGGGTGATAAAGAGACACAGAGAGAGATATAGAGAGAGGTAGACAAAGAGAGACAAAGAGAGACAGAGAGAGAGACAGAGAATACAGAGAGAGACACAGAGAGAGACAGAGAGAGACAGAGAGAGACTGAGAGAGACAGAGATAGAGACTGAGAGAGACAGAGAGAGATAGAGAGAGAGGGAGACAGAGCGAGACAAAGAGAGAAAGAGAGAGTCAGAGAGAGAGACAGAGAGATACAGAGAGAGACAGAGATAGACAGAGAGAGACAGAGAGAGACAGAGAGAGAAAGAGATAGACATAGAGAGACACACAGAGAGACCAAGAGAGACAGAGAGAGACAATGAGAGACAAAGAGAAACAGAGAGAGACACAGAGAGAGACACAGAGAGACAGAGAGACACAGAGAGAGACTCACAGAGAGCGACAGAGACAGAGAGAGACAGATAGAGAGACAGAGAAACAAAGAGACACATAGACATACACAGAGTTACACAGAGAGAGACAGAGACAAGGAGAGAGACAGGGAGAGACAGAGACAAAGTGAAAGAGACTGAGACAGACAGAGAGACAGAGAGAGTCAGAGACATACAGAGAGAGAGACATAGAGAGACAAAGAGAGACACAGAGAGAGACAAACAAAGACAGAGAGAGAGACAGAGTGAGAGACTGAGATAGAGAGACAGAGACACAGAGATACACATAGAGAGACACAGAGAGAGACAGAGAAAAAGAGAGAGACAGAGACAGAGTGAGAGAGACTGAGAGAGACAGAGAGATGGACAGAGAGAGACAGCGACTAAGAGAGAGACAGAGACTAAAAGAGAGACAGAGAGAGACAGAAAGAGAGACAGAGAGAGTGATAGACACAGAGAGAGACACAGAGAGAGATAGAGAGAGAGGTAGACAGAGAGAGACAAAGAGAGAGACAGAAAGAGAAAGAGAGAGACAGACAGAGAGATAGACAGAGACAGAGAGAGACAGAGAGAGACAGAGAGAGACAGAGACAAAGAGAGAGACTGATAGAGACAGAGACAGAGTGAGAGAGACTGAGAGACAGAGAGAGACACAGAGAGAGACAGAGAGAGACAATGAGAGACAGAGAGAAACAGAGATAGAGAGACAGAGACACAGAGATACACAAGAGAGACACAGAGAGAGACAGAGACAAAGGGAGAGACAGAGACAGAGTGAGAGTGACTGAGAGAGACAGAGAGACGGACAGTTAGAGACAGAGACAAAGAGAGAAACAGAGAGAAACAGAGATAGAGACAGAGAAAGACAGAGAGAGAGACAGAGAGAGTGATAGAGAGACACAGAGAGAGACACAGGGAGAGATAGAGAGGTAGACAGAGAGAGACAAAGAGAGAGACAAAGAAGACAGAGAGTGACACAGAGAGAGACAGAGAGAGATGAGAGAGACAGAGAGAGACAGAGAGAGACAGAGATAGAGACAGCGAGAGACAGAGAGAGAGACAGAGATAAATAGAGAGAGAAAGACAGAGAGAGACATAGAGATACAGAGAGAGACAGAGATAGAGAAAGAGATAGACAGAGAGAGAGACAGAGAGAGACACACAGAGAAAAAGAGAGAGACTGAGAGAGACAGAGAGATACAGAGAGGAGGGAGACAGAGAGAGACAAAGAGAGACAGAGAGAGACAGAGAGAGACACACACGAAACAGATAGAGACATAGAAAGACACAGAGAGAGACAGAGAGATACAGGAGATAAACAGGGAGAGATAGAGAGGTACACAGAGAGAGACAAAGAAAGAGACAGAGAGAGACAAAGAGAGAGACAGAGAAGACCGAGAGAGACACAGAGAGAGACAGAGAGACAGAGAGAGACAGAGAGAGACAGAGAGAGACAGAGATAGACACAGAGAGAGACAGAGAGAGACAAAGAGAGACACAGAGAGAGACAAACAAAGACAGAGAGACAGAGAGAGAGACTGAGATAGAGAGACAGAGACACAGAGATACACATAGAGAGACACAGAGAGAGACAGAGAAAAAGAGAGAGACAGAGACAGAGTGAGAGAGACTGAGAGAGACAGAGAGATGGACAGAGAGAGACAGAGACTTAGAGAGAGAAAGAGACTAAGAGAGAGATAGAGAGACAGAAAGAGAGACAGAGAGAGTGATAGACACAGAGAGAGACACAGAGAGAGATAGAGAGAGAGGTAGACAGAGAGAGACAAAGAGAGAGACAGAGAGAGAAAGAGAGAGACAGAGAGAGAGATAGACAGAGACAGAGAGTGACAGAGAGAGACAGAGACAAAGAGAGAGACAGATAGAGACAGAGACAGAGTGAGAGAGACTGAGAGACAGAGAGAGACACAGAGAGAGACAGAGAGAGACATTGAATGACAGAGGGAGACACAGAGGGAGACAGAGAGAGACAGAGAGAAACAGAGATAGAGAGACAGAGACACAGAGATACACAAGAGAGACACAGAGAGAGACAGAGACAAAGAGAGAGACAGAGACAGAGTGAGAGTGACTGAGAGAAACAGAGAGACGGACAGTTAGAGACAGAGACAAAGAGAGAAACAGACAGAAACAGAGATAGAGACAGAGAGAGACAGAGAGAGAGACAGAGAGAGTGATAGAGAGACACACAGAGAGAAACAGGGAGATATAGAGAGGTAGACAGAGAGAGACAAAGAGAGAGACAGAGAGAGAGACAGAGATAAATAGAGAGAGAAAGACAGAGAGAGACATAGAGATACAGAGAGAGACAGAGATAGAGAAAGAGATAGACAGAGAGAGAGACAGAGAGAGACACACAGAGAAAAAGAGAGAGACTGAGAGAGACAGAGAGATACAGAGAGGAGGGAGACAGAGAGAGACAAAGAGAGACAGAGAGAGACAGAGAGAGACACACACGAAACAGATAGAGACATAGAAAGACACAGAGAGAGACAGAGAGATACAGGAGATAAACAGGGAGAGATAGAGAGGTACACAGAGAGAGACAAAGAAAGAGACAGAGAGAGACAAAGAGAGAGACAGAGAAGACCGAGTGAGACACAGAGAGAGACAGAGAGACAGAGAGAGACAGAGAGAGACAGAGATAGACACAGAGAGAGACAGAGAGAGACAAAGAGAGACACAGAGAGAGACAAACAAAGACAGAGAGACAGAGAGAGAGACTGAGATAGAGAGACAGAGACACAGAGATACACATAGAGAGACACAGAGAGAGACAGAGAAAAAGAGAGAGACAGAGACAGAGTGAGAGAGACTGAGAGAGACAGAGAGATGGACAGAGAGAGACAGAGACTTAGAGAGAGAAAGAGACTAAGAGAGAGATAGAGAGAGACAGAAAGAGAGACAGAGAGAGTGATAGACACCGAGAGAGACACAGAGAGAGATAGAGAGAGAGGTAGACAGAGAGAGACAAAGAGAGAGACAGAGAGAGAAAGAGAGAGACAGAGAGAGAGATAGACAGAGACAGAGAGTGACAGAGAGAGACAGAGACAAAGAGAGAGACAGATAGAGACAGAGACAGAGTGAGAGAGACTGAGAGACAGAGAGAGACACAGAGAGAGACAGAGAGAGACATTGAATGACAGAGGGAGACACAGAGGGAGACAGAGAGAGACAGAGAGAAACAGAGATAGAGAGACAGAGACACAGAGATACACAAGAGAGACACAGAGAGAGACAGAGACAAAGAGAGAGACAGAGACAGAGTGAGAGTGACTGAGAGAAACAGAGAGACGGACAGTTAGAGACAGAGACAAAGAGAGAAACAGAGAGAAACAGAGATAGAGACAGAGAGAGACAGAGAGAGAGACAGAGAGAGTGATAGAGAGACACACAGAGAGAAACAGGGAGATATAGAGAGGTAGACAGAGAGAGACAAAGAGAGAGACAGAGAGAGACAGAGAGAGACAGAGAGAGAGACAGAGAGAGACACAGAGAGAGACAGAGAGAGACAGAGAGAGAGACAGAGAAGACAGAGAGAGACACCGAGAGAGACAGAGAGAGACACAGAGAGAGACAGAGAGAGATGAGAGAGACAGAGAGAGACAGAGAGAGACAGAGATAGAGATGTGAGAGACAGAGAGAGAGACAGAGATAGACAGAGAGAGAGAGACAGAGAGAGACATAGAGAGACAGAGAGAGACAGAGATAGAGAAAGAGATAGACAGAGAGAGAGACAGAGAGAGACACACAGAGAGACAGAGAGAGACAGAGAGAGACAGAGAGAGACAGAGATAGAGACTGAGAGAGACAGAGAGATACAGAGCGGGAGGGAGACAGAGAGAGACAAAGAGAGACAGAGAGAGACAGAGAGAGACAGAGATAGAGACAGGGAGAGACAGAGAGAGAGACAGAGAGAGACATAGAGAGACAGAGACAGACAGAGATAGAGACCAAGAGAGACAGAGAGAGACACACAGAAAGACAGAGAGAGACAGAGAGAGACTGAGAGAGACAGAAATAGAGACTGAGAGAGACAGAGAGATACAGAGAGGGAGGGAGACATAGAGAGACAAAGAGAGACAGAGAGAGAGACACATGAAACAGATAAAGACATAGAGAGACACAGAGAGAGACAGAGAGAGACAGGAGATAAACAGGGAGAGACAGAGTTAGAGACAGAGAGAGACCGAGAGAGAAAATGAGAGACAGAGAGAGACAGAGAGAGACAGAGAAAGACACAAAGAGAGACAGAGAGAGACAGAGAGACACAGAGAGAGACACAGTGAGAGACAGAGACATAGAGAGACAGAGACACAAAGAGACTCATAGAGATACACAGAGAGACACAGAGAGAGACAGAGTGAAAGAGACTGAGACATACAGAGAGAGAAACAGAGAGAGAAAGAGACATACAGAGAGAGAGACATAGAGAGACAGAGAGAGACACAGAGAGAGACAAACAAAGACAGAGAGAGAGACAGACAGAGAGACAGAGATACAGAGACAGAGACACAGAGAAACACATAGAGAGACACAGAGAGAGACAGAGACAAAGAGAGAAACAGAGACAGAGTGAGAGAGACTGAGAGAGACAGAGAGACAAACAGAGAGCGACAGAGACTAAGAGAGAGGCAGAGAGAGACAGAGATAGAAACAGAGAGAGACAGAAAGAGAGACAGAGAGAGTGATAGACACAGAGAGAGACACAGAGAGAGATAGAGAGAGAGTTAGACAGAGAGGGACAAAGAGAGAGACAGAGAGAGACAAAGAGAGAGACAGAGACAAAGAGAGAGACAAGAGAGACAGAGAAAAAGTGAGAAAGACTGAGAGACAGATAGAGACAGAGAGACAGAGAGAAACAATGAGAGACAGAGAGAGACACAGAGGGAGACAGAGAGAGACAGAGAGAGACAGAGAGAGACAGAGAAAGAGAGATAGAGAGACAGAGACACAGAGATACACAAGAGAGACACAGAGACAAAGAGATAGACAGAGACAGAGTGAGAGTGACTTAGAGAGACAGAGAGACCGACAGAGAGAAACAGAGACAAATACAGAAACAGAGAGAGATAGAGATAGAGACAGAGAGAGACAGAGAGAGAGACAAAGAGAGTGATAGAGAGACACAGAGAGAGACACAGAGAGAGATGGAGAGAGAGGTAGACAAAGAGAGACCAAGAGAGAGACAGAGAGAGACAGAGAGAGAGACAGAGAAGACAGAGAGAGACACAGAGAGAGAGACAGAGAGAGACAGAGAGAGACTGAGAGAGACAGAGATAAAGACTGAGAGAGACAGAGAGATAGACAGAGAAGACAGAGAGAGACAGAGAGAGACACAGAGAGAGACAGAGATAGTCAGAGAGAGACAGAGATAGACAGAGAGAGAGACATAGATACAGAAAAGAGACAAAGAGAGAGAGACAAAGAGAGACAGAGAAAGACAGAGAGAGACAGAGAGAGAGACGGAGAGAGACAGAGAGAGAGACACAGAGAGAGACAAATATAGAGACAGAGAGAGACAGAGAAAGACACAGAGAGAAACACAGAGAGACAGATAGAGAGACAGAGAGACAGAGAGAGACAGAGAGTGAGATAGAGAGAGACACAGAGATGATAGAGACATACAGAGAGATACAAAGAGAGCAGAGAGACAGAGAGAGACAGAGAGAGACAGAGAGAGAGACAGAGAGAGAGACAGAAAGAGACAGATAGAGATAGAGTTATACAAAGAAAGACAAAGAGAGAGACAGAGAGAGAGACAGAGAGAGACAGAGAGAGAGACACAGAGAAACACAGAGAGAGACAGAGAGAGACACACAGAGAGACATGGAGAGACACAGAGAGACACAGAGAGAGACAGAGAGAGACAGTAGCAGACAGAGAGAGACAGTGAGAGACAGAGAGAGACACAAAGAGAGATAGAGATAGACACAGAGAGAGACAGAGAGAGAGACAGAGAGAGACAGAGAAGACAGAGAGACACAGAGAGAGAGACAGAGATAGAGACAGAGAGAGACAGAGAGAGAGAAAGAGAGACACTGAGAGAGACAGAGATAGAGACAGAGAGAGACGGGGAGAGACACTGGGAGAAACAGAGAGAGACAGAGAGAGAGAGACAGAGAGACACAGAAATAGAGACAGAGAGAGACAGAGAGAGAGAGACAGAGACAAAGAGAATGACTGAGAAATACAGAGAGAGACAGAGAGAGAGAGACAGAGAGAGACAAAGAGAGAAACAGAGAGAAAGACAGAGACAGAGAGAGACAGAGAGAGATACAGAGAGAGACACAGAGATAGACAGAGGGAGAGACAGAGAAAGAGAAAGAGGGAGACAGAGAGAGAGAGACAGAGAGAGACAGAAAAGAGACAGAGAGAGAGACAGAGACAGACATAGAGAGACAGAGAGAGACAGAGAGAGACACAGAGAGAGACAAACAAAGACAGAGAGAGAGACAGACAGAGACACAGAGATACAGAGACAGAGACACAGAGAAACACATAGAGAGTCACAGAGAGAGACAGAGACAAAAAGAGAGAAGGAGACAGAGTGAGAGAGACTGAGAGAGACAGCGAGACAAACAGAGAGAGACAGAGACTAAGAGAGAGACAGAGAGAGACAGAGATAGAAACAGAGAGAGACAGAAAGAGAGACAGAGAGAGTGATAGACACAGAGAGATACACAGAGAGAGATAGAGAGAGAGGTAGACAGAGAGGGACAAAGAGAGAGACAGAGAGAGACAAAGAGAGAGACAGAGAGAGACAGAGACAAAGAGAGAGACAGAGACAAAGTCAGAGAGACTGAGAGACATAGAGAGACAGAGAGAGAGACAGAGAGAGACAATGAGAGACAGAGAGAGACACAGAGGGAGACAGAGAGAGACAGAGAGGGACAGAGAGAGACAGAGAAAGAGAGATATAGAGACAGAGACACAGAGATACACAAGAGATACACAGAGAGAGACAGAGACAAAGAGAGAGACAGAGACAGAGTGAGAGTGACTGAGAGAGACAGAGAGACCGACAGAGAGAAACAGAGACAAATAGAGAAACAGAGAGAGATAGAGATAGAGACAGAGAGAGACAGATAGAGAGACACAGAGGGTGATAAAGAGACACAGAGAGAGACACAGAGAGAGATAGAGAGAGAGGTGGAAAAAGAGAGACAGAAAGAGAGACAGAGAAGACAGAGAGACACAGAGAGAGACAGAGAGAGACAGAGAGACTGAGAGAGACAGAGATAGAGACTGAGAGAGACAGAGAGAGATAGAGAGAGAGGGAGACAGAGCGAGACAAAGAGAGAAAGAGAGAGTCAGAAAGAGAGACAGAGAGATACAGAGAGAGACAGAGATAGACAGAGAGAGACAGAGAGAGACAGAGAGAGAAAGAGAGAGACATAGAGAGACACACAGAGAGACCAAGAGAGACAGAGAGAGACAATGAGAGACAGAGAGAGACACAGAGAGAGACACACAGAGAGCAACAGAGACAGAGAGAGACAGAGATAGAGAGACAGAGACACAAAGAGACACATAGAGATACACAGAGTTACACAGAGAGAGACAGAGACAAGGAGAGAGACAGAGAGAGACAGAGACAAAGTGAAAGAGACTGAGACAGACAGAGAGACAGAGAGAGTCAGAGACATACAGAGAGAGAGACATAGAGAGACAAAGAGAAACACAGAGAGAGACAAACAAAGACCGAGAGAGAGACTGAGATAGAGAGACAGAGACACAGAGATACACATAGAGAGACACAGAGAGAGACAGAGAAAAAGAGAGAGACAGAGAAAGAGTGAGAGAGACTGAGAGAGACAGAGAGATGGACAGAGAGAGACAGAGACTAAGAGAGAGACAGAGACTAAGAGAGAGACAGAGAGAGACAGAAAGAGAGACAGAGAGAGTGATAGACACAGAGAGAGACACAGAGAGAGATAGAGAGAGAGGTAGATAGAGAGAGACAAAGAGAGAGACAGAGAGAGAAAGAGACAGAGAGAGAGATAGACAGAGACAGAGAGAGACAGAGAGAGACAGAGAGAGACAGAGACAAAGAGAGAGACAGATAGAGACAGAGACAGAGTGAGAGAGACTGAGAGACAGAGAGAGACACAGAGAGAGACAGAGAGAGACAATGAGAGACAGAGGGAGACACAGAGGGAGCCAGAGAGAGACAGAGAGAGACAGAGAGAAACAGAGATAGAGAGACAGAGACACCGAGATACACAAGAGAGACACAGAGAGAGACAGAGACAAAGAGAGAGACAGAGACAGAGTGAGAGTGACTGAGAGAGACAGAGAGACGGACAGTTAGAGACAGAGACAAAGAGAGAAAAAGAGAGAAACAGAGATAGAGACAGAGAGAGACAGAGAGAGAGACAGAGAGAGTGATAGAGAGACACAGAGAGAGACACAGGGAGAGATAGAGAGGTAGACAGAGAGAGACAAAGAGAGAGACAGAGAGAGAGACAGGAAGAGACACAGAGAGAGACAGAGAGAGACAGAGAGAGACAGAGAGAGACACAGAGGGAGACAGAGAGAGACAGAGAGGGACAGAGAGAGACAGAGAAAGAGAGATATAGAGACAGAGACACAGAGATACACAAGAGATACACAGAGAGAGACAGAGACAAAGAGAGAGACAGAGACAGAGTGAGAGTGACTGAGAGAGACAGAGAGACCGACAGAGAGAAACAGAGACAAATAGAGAAACAGAGAGAGATAGAGATAGAGACAGAGAGAGACAGATAGAGAGACACAGAGGGTGATAAAGAGACACAGAGAGAGACACAGAGAGAGATAGAGAGAGAGGTGGAAAAAGAGAGACAGAAAGAGAGACAGAGAAGACAGAGAGACACAGAGAGAGACAGAGAGAGACAGAGAGACTGAGAGAGACAGAGATAGAGACTGAGAGAGACAGAGAGAGATAGAGAGAGAGGGAGACAGAGCGAGACAAAGAGAGAAAGAGAGAGTCAGAAAGAGAGACAGAGAGATACAGAGAGAGACAGAGATAGACAGAGAGAGACAGAGAGAGACAGAGAGAGAAAGAGAGAGACATAGAGAGACACACAGAGAGACCAAGAGAGACAGAGAGAGACAATGAGAGACAGAGAGAGACACAGAGAGAGACACACAGAGAGCAACAGAGACAGAGAGAGACAGAGATAGAGAGACAGAGACACAAAGAGACACATAGAGATACACAGAGTTACACAGAGAGAGACAGAGACAAGGAGAGAGACAGAGAGAGACAGAGACAAAGTGAAAGAGACTGAGACAGACAGAGAGACAGAGAGAGTCAGAGACATACAGAGAGAGAGACATAGAGAGACAAAGAGAAACACAGAGAGAGACAAACAAAGACCGAGAGAGAGACTGAGATAGAGAGACAGAGACACAGAGATACACATAGAGAGACACAGAGAGAGACAGAGAAAAAGAGAGAGACAGAGAAAGAGTGAGAGAGACTGAGAGAGACAGAGAGATGGACAGAGAGAGACAGAGACTAAGAGAGAGACAGAGACTAAGAGAGAGACAGAGAGAGACAGAAAGAGAGACAGAGAGAGTGATAGACACAGAGAGAGACACAGAGAGAGATAGAGAGAGAGGTAGATAGAGAGAGACAAAGAGAGAGACAGAGAGAGAAAGAGACAGAGAGAGAGATAGACAGAGACAGAGAGAGACAGAGAGAGACAGAGAGAGACAGAGACAAAGAGAGAGACAGATAGAGACAGAGACAGAGTGAGAGAGACTGAGAGACAGAGAGAGACACAGAGAGAGACAGAGAGAGACAATGAGAGACAGAGGGAGACACAGAGGGAGCCAGAGAGAGACAGAGAGAGACAGAGAGAAACAGAGATAGAGAGACAGAGACACCGAGATACACAAGAGAGACACAGAGAGAGACAGAGACAAAGAGAGAGACAGAGACAGAGTGAGAGTGACTGAGAGAGACAGAGAGACGGACAGTTAGAGACAGAGACAAAGAGAGAAAAAGAGAGAAACAGAGATAGAGACAGAGAGAGACAGAGAGAGAGACAGAGAGAGTGATAGAGAGACACAGAGAGAGACACAGGGAGAGATAGAGAGGTAGACAGAGAGAGACAAAGAGAGAGACAGAGAGAGAGACAGGAAGAGACACAGAGAGAGACAGAGAGAGACAGAGAGAGACAGAGAGAGACACAGAGGGAGACAGAGAGAGACAGAGAGGGACAGAGAGAGACAGAGAAAGAGAGATATAGAGACAGAGACACAGAGATACACAAGAGATACACAGAGAGAGACAGAGACAAAGAGAGAGACAGAGACAGAGTGAGAGTGACTGAGAGAGACAGAGAGACCGACAGAGAGAAACAGAGACAAATAGAGAAACAGAGAGAGATAGAGATAGAGACAGAGAGAGACAGATAGAGAGACACAGAGGGTGATAAAGAGACACAGAGAGAGACACAGAGAGAGATAGAGAGAGAGGTGGAAAAAGAGAGACAGAAAGAGAGACAGAGAAGACAGAGAGACACAGAGAGAGACAGAGAGAGACAGAGAGACTGAGAGAGACAGAGATAGAGACTGAGAGAGACAGAGAGAGATAGAGAGAGAGGGAGACAGAGCGAGACAAAGAGAGAAAGAGAGAGTCAGAAAGAGAGACAGAGAGATACAGAGAGAGACAGAGATAGACAGAGAGAGACAGAGAGAGACAGAGAGAGAAAGAGAGAGACATAGAGAGACACACAGAGAGACCAAGAGAGACAGAGAGAGACAATGAGAGACAGAGAGAGACACAGAGAGAGACACACAGAGAGCAACAGAGACAGAGAGAGACAGAGATAGAGAAACAGAGACACAAAGAGACACATAGAGATACACAGAGTTACACAGAGAGAGACAGAGACAAGGAGAGAGACAGAGAGAGACAGAGACAAAGTGAAAGAGACTGAGACAGACAGAGAGACAGAGAGAGTCAGAGACATACAGAGAGAGAGACATAGAGAGACAAAGAGAAACACAGAGAGAGACAAACAAAGACCGAGAGAGAGACTGAGATAGAGAGACAGAGACACAGAGATACACATAGAGAGACACAGAGAGAGACAGAGAAAAAGAGAGAGACAGAGAAAGAGTGAGAGAGACTGAGAGAGACAGAGAGATGGACAGAGAGAGACAGAGACTAAGAGAGAGACAGAGACTAAGAGAGAGACAGAGAGAGACAGAAAGAGAGACAGAGAGAGTGATAGACACAGAGAGAGACACAGAGAGAGATAGAGAGAGAGGTAGATAGAGAGAGACAAAGAGAGAGACAGAGAGAGAAAGAGACAGAGAGAGAGATAGACAGAGACAGAGAGAGACAGAGAGAGACAGAGAGAGACAGAGACAAAGAGAGAGACAGATAGAGACAGAGACAGAGTGAGAGAGACTGAGAGACAGAGAGAGACACAGAGAGAGACAGAGAGAGACAATGAGAGACAGAGGGAGACACAGAGGGAGCCAGAGAGAGACAGAGAGAGACAGAG
Organism: Mus caroli; assembly: GCF_978045245.1. NCBI lineage: Eukaryota > Metazoa > Chordata > Mammalia > Rodentia > Muridae > Mus > Mus caroli. Next base: position 10,586,189 of record NW_028227276.1, read on the forward strand.
AGAAACAGAGATAGAGAGACAGAGACACCGAGATACACAAGAGAGACACAGAGAGAGACAGAGACAAAGAGAGAGACAGAGACAGAGTGAGAGTGACTGAGAGAGACAGAGAGACGGACAGTTAGAGACAGAGACAAAGAGAGAAAAAGAGAGAAACAGAGATAGAGACAGAGAGAGACAGAGAGAGAGACAGAGAGAGTGATAGAGAGACACAGAGAGAGACACAGGGAGAGATAGAGAGGTAGACAGAGAGAGACAAAGAGAGAGACAGAGAGAGAGACAGGAAGAGACACAGAGAGAGACAGAGAGAGACAGAGAGAGACAGAGAGAGACACAGAGGGAGACAGAGAGAGACAGAGAGGGACAGAGAGAGACAGAGAAAGAGAGATATAGAGACAGAGACACAGAGATACACAAGAGATACACAGAGAGAGACAGAGACAAAGAGAGAGACAGAGACAGAGTGAGAGTGACTGAGAGAGACAGAGAGACCGACAGAGAGAAACAGAGACAAATAGAGAAACAGAGAGAGATAGAGATAGAGACAGAGAGAGACAGATAGAGAGACACAGAGGGTGATAAAGAGACACAGAGAGAGACACAGAGAGAGATAGAGAGAGAGGTGGAAAAAGAGAGACAGAAAGAGAGACAGAGAAGACAGAGAGACACAGAGAGAGACAGAGAGAGACAGAGAGACTGAGAGAGACAGAGATAGAGACTGAGAGAGACAGAGAGAGATAGAGAGAGAGGGAGACAGAGCGAGACAAAGAGAGAAAGAGAGAGTCAGAAAGAGAGACAGAGAGATACAGAGAGAGACAGAGATAGACAGAGAGAGACAGAGAGAGACAGAGAGAGAAAGAGAGAGACATAGAGAGACACACAGAGAGACCAAGAGAGACAGAGAGAGACAATGAGAGACAGAGAGAGACACAGAGAGAGACACACAGAGAGCAACAGAGACAGAGAGAGACAGAGATAGAGAGACAGAGACACAAAGAGACACATAGAGATACACAGAGTTACACAGAGAGAGACAGAGACAAGGAGAGAGACAGAGAGAGACAGAGACAAAGTGAAAGAGACTGAGACAGACAGAGAGACAGAGAGAGTCAGAGACATACAGAGAGAGAGACATAGAGAGACAAAGAGAAACACAGAGAGAGACAAACAAAGACCGAGAGAGAGACTGAGATAGAGAGACAGAGACACAGAGATACACATAGAGAGACACAGAGAGAGACAGAGAAAAAGAGAGAGACAGAGAAAGAGTGAGAGAGACTGAGAGAGACAGAGAGATGGACAGAGAGAGACAGAGACTAAGAGAGAGACAGAGACTAAGAGAGAGACAGAGAGAGACAGAAAGAGAGACAGAGAGAGTGATAGACACAGAGAGAGACACAGAGAGAGATAGAGAGAGAGGTAGATAGAGAGAGACAAAGAGAGAGACAGAGAGAGAAAGAGACAGAGAGAGAGATAGACAGAGACAGAGAGAGACAGAGAGAGACAGAGAGAGACAGAGACAAAGAGAGAGACAGATAGAGACAGAGACAGAGTGAGAGAGACTGAGAGACAGAGAGAGACACAGAGAGAGACAGAGAGAGACAATGAGAGACAGAGGGAGACACAGAGGGAGCCAGAGAGAGACAGAGAGAGACAGAGAGAAACAGAGATAGAGAGACAGAGACACCGAGATACACAAGAGAGACACAGAGAGAGACAGAGACAAAGAGAGAGACAGAGACAGAGTGAGAGTGACTGAGAGAGACAGAGACAAAGAGAGAAAAAGAGAGAAACAGAGATAGAGACAGAGAGAGACAGAGAGAGAGACAGAGAGAGTGATAGAGAGACACAGAGAGAGACACAGGGAGAGATAGAGAGGTAGACAGAGAGAGACAAAGAGAGAGACAGAGAGAGAGACAGGAAGAGACACAGAGAGAGACAGAGAGAGACAGAGAGAGACAGAGAGAGACACAGAGGGAGACAGAGAGAGACAGAGAGGGACAGAGAGAGACAGAGAAAGAGAGATATAGAGACAGAGACACAGAGATACACAAGAGATACACAGAGAGAGACAGAGACAAAGAGAGAGACAGAGACAGAGTGAGAGTGACTGAGAGAGACAGAGAGACCGACAGAGAGAAACAGAGACAAATAGAGAAACAGAGAGAGATAGAGATAGAGACAGAGAGAGACAGATAGAGAGACACAGAGGGTGATAAAGAGACACAGAGAGAGACACAGAGAGAGATAGAGAGAGAGGTGGAAAAAGAGAGACAGAAAGAGAGACAGAGAAGACAGAGAGACACAGAGAGAGACAGAGAGAGAGAGAGAGACTGAGAGAGACAGAGATAGAGACTGAGAGAGACAGAGAGAGATAGAGAGAGAGGGAGACAGAGCGAGACAAAGAGAGAAAGAGAGAGTCAGAAAGAGAGACAGAGAGATACAGAGAGAGACAGAGATAGACAGAGAGAGACAGAGAGAGAGAGAGAGAGAGAAAGAGAGAGACATAGAGAGACACACAGAGAGACCAAGAGAGACAGAGAGAGACAATGAGAGACAGAGAGAGACACAGAGAGAGACACACAGAGAGCAACAGAGACAGAGAGAGACAGAGATAGAGAGACAGAGACACAAAGAGACACATAGAGATACACAGAGTTACACAGAGAGAGACAGAGACAAGGAGAGAGACAGAGAGAGACAGAGACAAAGTGAAAGAGACTGAGACAGACAGAGAGACAGAGAGAGTCAGAGACATACAGAGAGAGAGACATAGAGAGACAAAGAGAAACACAGAGAGAGACAAACAAAGACCGAGAGAGAGACTGAGATAGAGAGACAGAGACACAGAGATACACATAGAGAGACACAGAGAGAGACAGAGAAAAAGAGAGAGACAGAGAAAGAGTGAGAGAGACTGAGAGAGACAGAGAGATGGACAGAGAGAGACAGAGACTAAGAGAGAGACAGAGACTAAGAGAGAGACAGAGAGAGACAGAAAGAGAGACAGAGAGAGTGATAGACACAGAGAGAGACACAGAGAGAGATAGAGAGAGAGGTAGATAGAGAGAGACAAAGAGAGAGACAGAGAGAGAAAGAGACAGAGAGAGAGATAGACAGAGACAGAGAGAGACAGAGAGAGACAGAGAGAGACAGAGACAAAGAGAGAGACAGATAGAGACAGAGACAGAGTGAGAGAGACTGAGAGACAGAGAGAGACACAGAGAGAGACAGAGAGAGACAATGAGAGACAGAGGGAGACACAGAGGGAGCCAGAGAGAGACAGAGAGAGACAGAGAGAAACAGAGATAGAGAGACAGAGACACCGAGATACACAAGAGAGACACAGAGAGAGACAGAGACAAAGAGAGAGACAGAGACAGAGTGAGAGTGACTGAGAGAGACAGAGAGACGGACAGTTAGAGACAGAGACAAAGAGAGAAACAGAGAGAAACAGAGATAGAGACAGAGAGAGACAGAGAGAGAGACAGAGAGAGTGATAGAGAGACACAGAGAGAGACACAGGGAGAGATAGAGAGGTAGACAGAGAGAGACAAAGAGAGAGACAGAGAGAGAGACAGGGAGAGACACAGAGAGAGACAGAGAGAGACAGAGAGAGAGACAGAGAAGACAGAGAGAGACACAGAGAGAGACAGAGAGAGACAGAGAGAGATGAGAGAGACAGAGAGAGACAGAGATAGAGATAGAGATAGACAGAGAGAGACAGAGAGAGACACACAGAGAGACAGAGAGAGACAGAGAGAGACTGAGAGAGACAGAGATAGAGACTGAGAGAGACAGATAGATACAGGGAGGAAGGGAGACAGATTGAGACAAAGAGAGACAGAGAGAGACAGAGAGAGAGACACACGAAACAGATAGAGACATAGAAAGACACAGAGAGAGACAGAGAGAGACAGGAGATAAACAGGGAGAGATAGAGAGGTAGACAGAGAGAGACAAAGAGAGTGACAGAGAAGACAGAGAGAGACACAGAGAGAGACAGAGAGACAGAGAGAGACAGAGAGAGACAGAGAGAGACAGAGAGAGACAGAGATAGACACAGAGCGAGACAGAGAGAGACTGAGAGAGACAGAGATAGACACTGAGAGAGACAGAAAGGACACAGAGAGAGACACAGAGAGAGATAGAGTGAGAGGTGGAAAAAGAGAGACAAAGAGAGAGAAAGAGAGAGAGACAGAGAAGACAGAGAGACACAGAGAGAGACAGAGAGACTGAGAGAGACAGAGATAGAGACTGAGAGAGATAGAGAGAGAGGGAGACAGAGCGAGACAAAGAGAGAAAGAGAGAGTCAGAAAGAGAGACAGAGAGATACAGAGAGAGACAGAGATAGACAGAGAGAGACAGAGAGAGACAGAGAGAGAAAGAGAGAGACATAGAGAGACACACAGAGAGACCAAGAGAGACAGAGAGAGACAATGAGAGACAGAGAGAGACACAGAGAGAGACACACAGAGAGCAACAGAGACAGAGAGAGACAGAGATAGAGAGACAGAGACACAAAGAGACACATAGAGATACACAGAGTTACACAGAGAGAGACAGAGACAAGGAGAGAGACAGAGAGAGACAGAGACAAAGTGAAAGAGACTGAGACAGACAGAGAGACAGAGAGAGTCAGAGACATACAGAGAGAGAGACATAGAGAGACAAAGAGAGACACAGAGAGAGACAAACAAAGACAGATGAGAGACTGAGAGAGAGACTGAGATAGAGAGACCGAGACACAGAGATACACATAGAGAGACACAGAGAGAGACAGAGAAAAAGAGAGAGACAGAGACTAAGAGAGAGACAGAGACTAAGAGAGAGACAGAGAGAGACAGAAAGAGAGACAGAGAGAGTGATAGACACAGTGAGAGACACAGAGAGAGATAGAGAGAGAGGTAGACAGAGAGAGACAAAGAGAGAGACAGAGAGAGAAAGAGACAGAGAGAGAGATAGACAAAGACAGAGAGAGACAGAGAGAGACAGAGAGAGACAGAGACAAAGAGAGAGACTGATAGAGACAGAGACAGAGTGAGAGAGACTGAGAGACAGAGAGAGACACAGAGAGAGACAGAGAGAGACAATGAGAGACAGAGGGAGACACAGAGGGAGCCAGAGAGAGACAGAGAGAGACAGAGAGAAACAGAGATAGAGAGACAGAGACACAGAGATACACAAGAGAGACACAGAGAGAGACAGAGACAAAGAGAGAGACAGAGACAGAGTGAGAGTGACTGAGAGAGACAGAGAGACGGACAGTTAGAGACAGAGACAAAGAGTGAAACAGAGAGAAACAGAGATCGAGACAGAGAGAGACAGAGAGAGAGACAGAAGGAGTGATAGAGAGACACAGAGAGAGACACAGGGAGAGATAGAGAGGTAGACAGAGAGAGACAAAGAGAGAGACAGAGAGAGACAGAGAGAGACAGGGAGAGACACAGAGAGAGACAGAGAGAGACAGAGAGAGATGAGAGAGACAGAGAGAGACAGAGAGAGACAGAGAGAGACAGAGAGAGAAGAGAGAGACAGAGAGAGACAGAGAGAGACAGAGATAGAGATAGAGATAGACAGAGAGAGACAGAGAGAGACACACAGAGAGACAGAGAGAGACAGAGAGAGACTGAGAGAGACAGAGATAGAGACTGAGAGAGACAGATAGATACAGGGAGGGAGGGAGACAGAGAGAGACAAAGAGAGACAGAGAGAGACAGAGAGAGAGACACACGAAACAGATAGAGACATAGAAAGACACAGAGAGAGACAGAGAGAGACAGGAGATAAACAGGGAGAGATAGAGAGGTAGACAGAGAGAGACAAAGAGAGAGACAGAGAAGACAGAGAGAGACACAGAGAGAGACAGAGAGACAGATAGAGACAGAGAGAGACAGAAAGAGACAGAGATAGACACAGAGCGAGACAGAGAGAGACTGAGAGAGACAGAGATAGACACTGAGAGAGGCAGAAAGAGACACAGAGAGCGACAGAGAGAGACAGAGAGAGACAGAGAGAGACAGAGATAGAGACAGAGAGAGACAGAGAGAGAGACAGAGAGAGACATAGAGAGACAGAGAGAGACACAGAGAGAGATAAAGAGAGAGTTAGACAGAGAGGGACAAAGAGAGAGACAGAGATAGACAAAGAGAGAGACAGAGAGAGACAGAGACAAAGAGAGAGACAGAGAGAGACAGAGACAAAGTGAGAGAGACTGAGAGACAGAGAGAGACAGAGAGACACAGAGAAACAATGAGAGACAGAGAGAGACACAGAGGGAGACAGAGAGAGACAGAGAGAGACAGAGAGAGACAGAGAAAGAGAGATAGAAAGACAGAGACACAGAGATACACAAGAGAGACACAGAGAGAGACAGAGACAAATAGAGAGACAGAGACAGAGTGAGAGTGACTGAGAGAGACAGAGAGACCGACAGAGAGAAACAGAGACAAATACAGAAACAGAGAGAGATAGAGATAGAGACAGAGAGAGACAGAGACAGAGAGACACAGAGAGAGACAGAGAGAGAGACAGAGAGAGACAGAGAGAGACAGAGATAGACACAGAGAGAGACAGAGAGAGACTGAGAGAGACAGAGATAGACACTGAGAGAGACAGAAAGAGACACAGAGAGAGACAGAGAGAGACAGAGAGAGACAGAGATAGAGACAGAGAGAGACAGAGAGAGAGACAGAGAGAGACAGAGATAGAGACAGAGAGAGACACACAGAGAGACCGAGAGAGACTGAGAGAGACAGAGATAGAGACTGAGAGAGACAGAGAGATACAGAGAGGGAGGGAGACAGAGAGAGACAAAGAGAGACAGAGAGAGAGACACATGGAACAGATAGAGACATAGAGAGACACAGAGAGAGACAGAGAGAGACAGGAGATAAACAGGGAGAGACAGAGTTAGAGACAGAGAGAGAACGAGAGAGACAATGAGAGACAAAGAGAGACAGAGAGAGGCAGAGAAAGACAGAGAGAGACAGAGAGAGACAGAGAGAGTGATAGAGAGACACAGAGAGAGACACAGGGAGAGATAGAGAGAGAGGTAGACAAAGAGAGACAAAGAGAGAGACAGAGAGAGAGACAGAGAAGAAAGAGAGAGATACAGAGAGAGACATAGAGAGAGAGAGAGACTGAGAGAGACAGAGATAGAGACTGAGAGAGACAGAGAGAGAGACAGAGAGAAAGAGAGAGACAGAGAGAGACACAAAGAGAGACAGAGATAGTCAGAGAGAGACAGAGATAGACAGAGAGAGAGACATAGATATAGAAAAGAGACAAAGAGAGAGAGACAAAGAGAGACAGAGAAAGACAGAGAGAGACAGAGAGAGAGACAGAGAGAGACAGAGAGAGACACATATAGAGACAGAGAGAGACAGAGAAAGACACAGAGAGAAACACAGAGAGACAGAGAGAGAGACAGAGAGACAGAGAGAGAGACAGAGAGAGACACAGAGATGACAGAGACATACAGAGAGAGACAAAGAGAGCAGAGAGAGACAGAGAGAGACAGAGAAAGACAGAGAGAGAGACAGAGAGAGAGACAGAGAAAGAGAAAGAGGGAGACAGAGAGAGACAGAGAGAGACAGAAAAGAGACAGAGAGAGAGACAGAGACAGACAGAGAGAGACAGAGAGAGACAGATAGAGAGACAGAGAGAGA
>NW_028227276.1:10601358-10638858 GCF_978045245.1 Mus caroli
CACAGAGAGAGACAGAGACAGACAGAGACAGAGAGAGATACAGAGAGGGACACAGAGATAGACAGAGGGAGAGACAGAGAAAGAGAAAGAGAGAGACAGAGAGAGAGACAGAGAGAGACAGAAAAGAGACAGAGAGAGAGACAGAGACAGACAGAGAGAGACAGAGAGAGACAGATAGTGAGACAAAGAGAGATGAGAGAGACAGAGAGAGACAGAGAGAGACAGAGAGAGACAGAGAGAGAGACAGAGAGCGACAAAGAAAGAAACAGAGATAGACAGAGAGAGACAGAGAGAGAGACAGAGAGAGACACAGAGAGAGACAGAGAGAGATACAGAGAGAGACAGAGAGAGAGATACAAGAGACAGAGACAGAGAGAGACAGAGAGAGAGAGACAGAGAGAGACCGAGAGAGAGACAGAGAGAGAGACAGAGAGAGACAGAGATAGTCAGAGAGAGACAGAGATAGACAGAGAGAGAGACATAGATACAGAAAAGAGACAAAGAGAAAGAGACAAAGAGAGACAGAGAAAGACAGAGAGAGAGATGTAGAGAGACAGAGAGAGACACAGAGAGAGACAGATATAGAGACAGAGAGAGACAGAGAAAGACACAGAGAGAAACACAGAGAGACAGAGAGACAGAGAGAGACAGAGAGAGAGACACAGAGATGACAGAGACATACAGAGAGAGACAAAGAGAGTAGAGAGAGACAGAGAGAGACAGAGAGAAAGAGAGAGAGACAGAGAGAGACACAGAGAGAGAAAGAAAGAGACAGATAGAGACAGAGTGAGACAAAGAAAGACACAGAGACTGAGAGATATATAGAGAGAGACAGAAAGAGACAGAAACAGACAGAGAGACAGAGAGAAACAGAGAGATACAGAGAGAGAGAGACAGAGAGAGACACAGAGAGAGACAGAGAGAAACACAGAGAGAGACAGAGAGAAACACAGAGAGAGACATTGAGAGACACAGAGAGACACAGAGAGAGACAGAGAGAGAGACAAGACAAAGGGAGTGACTGAGAAAGACAGAGAGAGAGACAGAGAGAGAGAAAGAGATAGACAGAGATAGAGACAAAGAGACACAGAGAGAGACAGAGAGAGACAGAGAGAGGAGAGAGACACAGAGAGACACAGAGAGAGACAGAGAGAGACAGAGAGAGAGAGAGACAAGATAGACAGAGATAGAGAGAAAGAGACAGAGAGAGAGACAGAGACAGAAACAGAGAGAGACTGAGAGAGACACAGAGAGAGACAGAGAGAGACACAGAGAGACACAGAGAGAGACAGAGAGAGAGAGAGAGACAGAGAGAGAGAGACAGAGATAGACAGAGATAGAGAGAAAGAGACACAGAGAGAGACAGAGAGAGACAGAGAGAGAAGGAGAGAGTAAGAGATAGAGACAGAGAGAGACAGAGAGAGAGACAGAGAGAGAAACAGAGAGAGACAGAGATAGAGAGTGAGACACAGGGAGAAACACAGAGAGACAAGGCTAGACAGAGAGATACACAGAAAGAGACAGAGAGAGACATAGAGACAGAGAAAGACAGGGAGATACAGAGAGAGAGACAGAGAGAGATAGAGATAGAGACAGAGAGACACAGAGAGATAGACAAAGAGAGACACAGAGAGAGACAGAGATAGAGACAGAGAGAGACACAGAGATAGACAGCGAAAGAGACAGAGAGAGACAGAGAGAGAGACAGAGAGAGACACAGAGAGAGACATAGATATAGAGAGAGACAGATACAGAGACAGACAGAGACAGAGAGAGACTCAGAGAGAGTAAGAGAGAGACAGAGAGAGAGACAGAGGGAGAAAGAAAGAGAGACAGAGACAAAGAGAGTGAATGAGAGAGACAGAGAGAGACAGAGAGAGAGAGACAGAGATAGACCGAGAGAGAGACAAAGAGAGAGAGACAGAGAGAGACAGAGATAGTCAGAGAGAGAGACAGAGATAGACAGAGAGAGACAGAGATACAGAAAAGAGACAAAGAGAAAGAGACAAAGAGAGACATAGAAAGACAGAGAGAGAGATGTAGAGAGACAGAGAGAGACACAGAGAGATAGAGATAGAGACAGAGAGACACAGAGAGATAGGCAGAGAGAGACACAGAGAGAGACAGAGATAGAGACAGAGAGATATATAGAGAGAGACAGAAAGAGACAGAAACAGACAGAGAGACAGAGAGAAACAGAGAGATACAGAGAGAGAGACAGAGAGAGACAGAGAGAAACACAGAGAGAGACAGAGAGAGACACAGAGAGAGACATGGAGAGACACAGAGAGACACAGACAGAGACAGAGACAGACAGAGAGAGACAGTGAGAGACAGAGAGAGACACAAAGAGAGACAGAGAGAGACACAGAGAGAGACAGAGAGAGACAGACAGAGACAGAGAGAGACACAGAGAGAGAGACAGAGATAGAGACAGAGAGAGACACAGAGAGAGACAGAGACAGACAGAGAGAGACAGTGAGAGACAGAGAGATATATAGAGAGAGACAGAAAGAGACAGAAACAGACAGAGAGACAGAGAGAAACAGAGAGATACAGAGAGAGAGACAGAGAGAGACAGAAAGAAACACAGAGAGAGACAGAGAGAGACACAGAGAGAGACATGGAGAGACACAGAGAGACACAGAGAGAGACAGAGACAGACAGAGAGAGACAGTGAGAGACAGAGAGAGACACAGAGAGAGACAGAGAGAGACAGACAGAGACAGAGAGAGACACAGAGAGAGAGACAGAGATAGAGACAGAGAGAGACACAGAGAGAGACAGAGACAGAGAGAGAGACAGTGAGAGACAGAGAGAGACACAAAGAGAGACAGAGAGAGACACAGAGAGAGACAGAGAGAGACACAGAGAGAGACAGAGAGAGAGATACAAGAGAGAGAGACAGAGAGAGACACAGAGAGAGAGACAGAGAGAGACCGAGAGAGAGACAGAGAGAGACAGAGATAGTCAGAAAGAGACAGAGATAGACAGAGAGAGAGACATAGATACAGAAAAGAGACAAAGAGAAAGAGACAAAGAGAGACAGAGAAAGACAGAGAGAGACAGAGAGAGAGATGTAGAGAGACAGAGAGAGACACAGAGAGAGACAGATATAGAGACAGAGAGAGACAGAGAAAGACACAGAGAGAAACACAGAGAGACAGAGAGACAGAGAGAGACAGAGAGAGACACAGAGATGACAGAGACATACAGAGAGAGACAAAGAGTAGAGAGAGACAGAGAGAGACAGAGAGAAACAGAGAGAGACAGAGAGAGAGAGACACAGAGAGAGAAAGAAAGAGACAGATAGAGACAGAGTGAGACAAAGAAAGACAGAGAGAGAGACTGAGAGATATATATAGAGAGACAGAAAGAGACAGAAACAGACAGAGAGACAGAGAGAAACAGATAGATACAGAGAGAGAGACAGAGAGATACAGAGAGAGACACAGAGAGAGACAGAGTGAAACACAGAGAGAGACAGAGAGAAACACAGAGAGAGACATTGAGAGACACAGAGAGACACAGAGAGAGACAGAGAGAGACAGAGAGAGACAGAGAGAGACAGTGAGAGACAGAGAGAGACACAAAGAGAGACAGAGAGAGACACAGAGAGAGGCACAGAGAGAGACAGAGAGAAACAGACAGAGACAGAGAGAGACACAGAGAGAGAGACAGAGATAGAGACAGAGAGAGACAGAGAGAGAGACAGAGAGAGACTCAGAGAGATAGAGATAGAGACAGAGAGACACGGGGAGAGACACTGGGAGAAACAGAGAGAGACAGAGAGAGAGACAGAGACAAAGAGAATGACTGAGAAATACAGAGAGAGACACAGAGAGAGAGACAAAGAGAGAAACAGAGAGAAAGACAGAGACAGAGAGAGACAGAGAGAGATACAGAGAGAGACACAGAGATAGACAGAGGAAGAGACAGAGTAAGAGAAAGAGAGAGACAGAGAGAGAGACAGAGAGAGACAGAAAAGAGACAGAGAGAGAGAGACAGAGACAGACAGAAAGAGACAGAGAGAGACAGATAGTGAGACAAAGAGAGATGAGAGACACAGAGAGAGACAGAGAGAGACAGAGAGAGACAGAGAGAGAGACAGAGAGCAACAAAGAAAGAAACAGAGATAGACGGAGAGAGACAGAGAGAGACAGAGAGAGAGACAGAGAGAGACAGAGAGAGACAGAGAGACAAAGAGAGACAGATATAGACAAAGATAGAGAGAGAGATACAGAGAGAGACAGAGAGAGACAGAGAGAGACACAGAGAGAGACAGATAGAGACAGAGACAGACAGAGAGAGACAGAGAGAGACAGAGAGAGAGACAGACAGAGACAGAGAGAGAGATACAGAGAGAGACACAGAAAGAGACAGAGGGAGAGACAGAGAAAGAGAAAGAGAGAGACAGAGAGAGACAGAAATGAGACAGAGAGAGAGACAGAGAGAGAAACACAGAGACACAGAGAGAGACAGAGAGAGAGAGAGAGAGAGACAAGAGAGACAGAGAGAGACAGAGAGAGACAGAGTGAGACACAGAGAGCAAAAGAGAGAGACAGAGAGTTACACAAAGAGAGCATAGAGATAAAGAGAGACAAAGAGAGAAGAGAGACAGAGAGAGACACAGAGAGAAACAGAGAGAGACAGAGAGAGTGAGACAGAGAGAGACACAAAGAGAGACAGAGAAAGAAAGAGTGAGACAGAGAAAGACAGAGAAGGACAGATTGAGAGAAAGAAAAGGAGACAGACACAGAGAGAGAGAGAGAGAGACTGAGACAGCGTGAGAGAGACTGAGAGAGACAGAGAGATACTGAGAGAGACAAAGAGAGACAGAGAGAGACAGAAAAGAGACAAAGGGAGAGAGACAGAGAAAGACAGAGAGAGACAGAGAGACAAAGAGAGAGACAGAGAGAGAGAGACAGAGACAGAGACAGAGAGAGACAGAGAGAGAAACAGAGAGAGACAGAGAGAGACACAGAGAGAGACAGAGATAGAGAGAGACACATAGAGACACAGAGAGAGACAGAGAGAGACACAGAGAGAGACATGGAGAGACACAGAGAGACACAGAGAGAGACAGAGACAGACAGAGAGAGACAGTGAGAGACAGAGAGAGACACAAAGAGAGACAGAGACAGACACAGAGAGAACACTGAGAGAGACAGAGAGAGACAGACAGAGACAGAGAGAGACACACAGAGAGAGACAGAGATAGAGACAGAGAGAGACAGAGAGAGAGACAGAGAGAGACTCAGAGAGATAGAGATAGAGACAGAGAGAGACGGGGAGAGACACTGGGAGAAACAGAGAGAGACAGAGAGAGAGACAGAGAGAGACAGAAATAGAGATAGAGAGAGACAGAGAGAGAGACAGAGACAAAGAGAATGACTGAGAAATACAGAGACAGACACAGAGAGAGAGACAGAGACAGACAGAGACAGAGAGAGATACAGTGAGGGACACAGAGATAGACAGAGGGAGAGACAGAGAAAGAGAAAGAGAGAGACAGAGAGAGAGACAGAGAGAGACAGAAAAGAGACAGAGAGAGACAGAGAGAGACAGAGAGAGACAGAGAGAGACAGATAGTGAGACAAAGAGAGATGAGAGAGACAGAGAGAGACAGAGAAAGAAAGAGAGAGACAGAGAGAGAGACAGAGAGCGACAAAGAAAGAAACAGAGATAGACGGAGAGAGACAGAGAGAGAGACAGAAAGAGACAGAGAGAGACACAGAGAGAGACAGAGAGAGACACAGAGAGAGACAGAGAGAGAGATACAAGAGAGAGAGAGACAGAGAGAGACAGAGAGAGAGAGACAGAGAGAGACCGAGAGAGAGACAGAGAGAGAGACAGAGAGAGACAGAGATAGTCAGAGAGAGACAGAGATAGACAGAGAGAGAGACATAGATACAGAAAAGAGACATAGAGAAAGAGACAAAGAGAGACAGAGAAAGACAGAGAGAGACAGAGAGAGATGTAGAGAGACAGAGAGAGACACAGAGAGAGACAGATATATGGACAGAGAGAGACAGAGAAAGACACAGAGAGAAACACAGAGAGACAGAGAGACAGAGAGAGACAGAGAGAGAGACACAGAGATGACAGAGACATAAAGAGAGAGACAAAGAGAGTAGAGAGAGTCAGAGAGAGACAGAGAGAAACAGAGAGAGACAGAGAGAGAGACACACAGAGAGAGAAAGAAAGAGACAGATGGAGACAGAGTGAGACAAAGAAAGACACAGAGAGAGACTGAGAGATATATAGAGAGAGACAGAAAGAGACAGAAACAGACAGAGAGACAGAGAGAAACAGAGAGATACAGAGAGAGAGTCAGAGAGAGACACAGAGAGAGACAGAGAGAAACACAGAGAGAGACAGAGAGAAACACAGAGAGAGACATTGAGAGACACAGAGAGACATAGAGAGAGACAGAGAGAGACAGAGACAGACAGAGAGAGACAGTGAGAGACAGAGAGAGACACAAAGAGAGACAGAGAGAGACACAGAGAGAGACACAGAGAGAGACAGAGAGAAACAGACAGAGACAGAGAGAGACACAGAGAGAGAGACAGAGATAGAGACAGAGAGAGACAGAGAGAGAGACAGAGAGAGACGGGGAGAGATAGAGATAGAGACAGAGAGTGACGGGGAGAGACACTGGGAGAAACAGAGAGAGACAGAGAGAGAGACAGAGACAAATAGAATGACTGAGAAATACAGAGAGAGACACAGGGAGAGAGACAGAGAGAGACAAAGAGAGAAACAGAGAGAAAGACAGAGACAGAGAGAGACAGAGAGAGATACAGAGAGAGACACAGAGATAGACAGAGGGAGAGACAGAGAAAGAGAAAGAGAGAGACAGAGAGAGAGACAGAGAGAGACAGAGAGAGACAGAGAGAGAGACAGAGACAGACAGAAAGAGACAGAGAGAGACAGAGAGAGACAGAGAGAGACAGAGAGAGACAGATAGTGAGACAAAGAGAGATGAGAGAGACAGAGAGAGACAGAGAAAGAAAGAGAGAGACAGAGAGAGAGACAGAGAGCGACAAAGAAAGAAACAGAGATAGACGGAGAGAGACAGAGAGAGAGACAGAAAGAGACAGAGAGAGACACAGAGAGAGACAGAGAGAGACACAGAGAGAGACAGAGAGAGAGATACAAGAGAGAGAGAGACAGAGAGAGACAGAGAGAGAGAGACAGAGAGAGACCGAGAGAGAGACAGAGAGAGAGACAGAGAGAGACAGAGATAGTCAGAGAGAGACAGAGATAGACAGAGAGAGAGACATAGATACAGAAAAGAGACATAGAGAAAGAGACAAAGAGAGACAGAGAAAGACAGAGAGAGACAGAGAGAGATGTAGAGAGACAGAGAGAGACACAGAGAGAGACAGATATATGGACAGAGAGAGACAGAGAAAGACACAGAGAGAAACACAGAGAGACAGAGAGACAGAGAGAGACAGAGAGAGAGACACAGAGATGACAGAGACATAAAGAGAGAGACAAAGAGAGTAGAGAGAGTCAGAGAGAGACAGAGAGAAACAGAGAGAGACAGAGAGAGAGAGACACAGAGAGAGAAAGAAAGAGACAGATGGAGACAGAGTGAGACAAAGAAAGACACAGAGAGAGACTGAGAGATATATAGAGAGAGACAGAAAGAGACAGAAACAGACAGAGAGACAGAGAGAAACAGAGAGATACAGAGAGAGAGTCAGAGAGAGACACAGAGAGAGACAGAGAGAAACACAGAGAGAGACAGAGAGAAACACAGAGAGAGACATTGAGAGACACAGAGAGACATAGAGAGAGACAGAGAGAGACAGAGACAGACAGAGAGAGACAGTGAGAGACAGAGAGAGACACAAAGAGAGACAGAGAGAGACACAGAGAGAGACACAGAGAGAGACAGAGAGAAACAGACAGAGACAGAGAGAGACACAGAGAGAGAGACAGAGATAGAGACAGAGAGAGACAGAGAGAGAGACAGAGAGAGACGGGGAGAGATAGAGATAGAGACAGAGAGTGACGGGGAGAGACACTGGGAGAAACAGAGAGAGACAGAGAGAGAGACAGAGACAAATAGAATGACTGAGAAATACAGAGAGAGACACAGGGAGAGAGACAGAGAGAGACAAAGAGAGAAACAGAGAGAAAGACAGAGACAGAGAGAGACAGAGAGAGATACAGAGAGAGACACAGAGATAGACAGAGGGAGAGACAGAGAAAGAGAAAGAGAGAGACAGAGAGAGAGACAGAGAGAGACAGAGAGAGACAGAGAGAGAGACAGAGACAGACAGAAAGAGACAGAGAGAGACAGATAGTGAGACAAAGAGAGATGAGAGAGACAGAGAGAGACAGAGAGAGACAGAGAGAGACACAGAGAGAGACAGAGATAGAGAGAGACACATAGAGACACAGAGAGAGACAGAGAGAGACACAGAGAGAGACATGGAGAGACACAGAGAGACACAGAGAGAGACAGAGACAGACAGAGAGAGACAGTGAGAGACAGAGAGAGACACAAAGAGAGACAGAGACAGACACAGAGAGAACACTGAGAGAGACAGAGAGAGACAGACAGAGACAGAGAGAGACACACAGAGAGAGACAGAGATAGAGACAGAGAGAGACAGAGAGAGAGACAGAGAGAGACTCAGAGAGATAGAGATAGAGACAGAGAGAGACGGGGAGAGACACTGGGAGAAACAGAGAGAGACAGAGAGAGAGACAGAGAGAGACAGAAATAGAGATAGAGAGAGACAGAGAGAGAGACAGAGACAAAGAGAATGACTGAGAAATACAGAGAGAGACACAGAGAGAGAGACAGAGACAGACAGAGACAGAGAGAGATACAGTGAGGGACACAGAGATAGACAGAGGGAGAGACAGAGAAAGAGAAAGAGAGAGACAGAGAGAGAGACAGAGAGAGACAGAAAAGAGACAGAGAGAGACAGAGAGAGACAGAGAGAGACAGAGAGAGACAGATAGTGAGACAAAGAGAGATGAGAGAGACAGAGAGAGACAGAGAAAGAAAGAGAGAGACAGAGAGAGAGACAGAGAGCGACAAAGAAAGAAACAGAGATAGACGGAGAGAGACAGAGAGAGAGACAGAAAGAGACAGAGAGAGACACAGAGAGAGACAGAGAGAGACACAGAGAGAGACAGAGAGAGAGATACAAGAGAGAGAGAGACAGAGAGAGACAGAGAGAGAGAGACAGAGAGAGACCGAGAGAGAGACAGAGAGAGAGACAGAGAGAGACAGAGATAGTCAGAGAGAGACAGAGATAGACAGAGAGAGAGACATAGATACAGAAAAGAGACATAGAGAAAGAGACAAAGAGAGACAGAGAAAGACAGAGAGAGACAGAGAGAGATGTAGAGAGACAGAGAGAGACACAGAGAGAGACAGATATATGGACAGAGAGAGACAGAGAAAGACACAGAGAGAAACACAGAGAGACAGAGAGACAGAGAGAGACAGAGAGAGAGACACAGAGATGACAGAGACATAAAGAGAGAGACAAAGAGAGTAGAGAGAGTCAGAGAGAGACAGAGAGAAACAGAGAGAGACAGAGAGAGAGAGACACAGAGAGAGAAAGAAAGAGACAGATAGAGACAGAGTGAGACAAAGAAAGACACAGAGAGAGACTGAGAGATATATAGAGAGAGACAGAAAGAGACAGAAACAGACAGAGAGACAGAGAGAAACAGAGAGATACAGAGAGAGAGACAGAGAGAGACACAGAGAGAGACAGAGAGAAACACAGAGAGAGACAGAGAGAAACACAGAGAGAGACATTGAGAGACACAGAGAGACATAGAGAGAGACAGAGAGAGACAGAGACAGACAGAGAGAGACAGTGAGAGACAGAGAGAGACACAAAGAGAGACAGAGAGAGACACAGAGAGAGACACAGAGAGAGACAGAGAGAAACAGACAGAGACAGAGAGAGACACAGAGAGAGAGACAGAGATAGAGACAGAGAGAGACAGAGAGAGAGACAGAGAGAGACGGGGAGAGATAGAGATAGAGACAGAGAGTGACGGGGAGAGACACTGGGAGAAACAGAGAGAGACAGAGAGAGAGACAGAGACAAATAGAATGTCTGAGAAATACAGAGAGAGACAGAGAGAGAGAGACAGAGAGAGAGACAAAGAGAGAAACAGAGAGAAAGACAGAGACAGAGAGAGACAGAGAGAGATACAGAGAGAGACACAGAGAGAGACAGAGGGAGAGACAGAGAAAGAGAAAGAGAGAGACAGAGAGAGAGATAGAGAGAGACAGAGAGAGACAGAGAGAGAGACAGAGACGGACAGAAAGAGACAGAGAGAGACAGATAGTGAGACAAAGAGAGATGAGAGAGACAGAGAGAGACAGAGAGAGACAGAGAGAGACAGAGAGAGACACAGAGAGAGACAGAGAGAGACACAGAGAGACACAGAGAGAGACAGAGAGAGAGACAGAGAGAGAGAGACAGAGATAGACAGAGATAGAGAGAAAGAGACACAGAGAGAGACAGAGAGAGACAGAGAAAGAAGGAGAGAGTAAGAGATAGAGACAGAGAGAGACAGAGAGACAGACAGAGAGAGAAACAGAGGGAGACAGAGAGAGACAGAGATAGAGAGTGAGACACAGGGAGAAACACAGAGAGACAAGGCTAGACAGAGAGATACACAGAAAGAGACAGAGAGAGACATAGAGACAGAGAAAGACAGGGAGAGACAGAGAGAGAGACAGAGAGAGATAGAGATAGAGACAGAGAGACACAGAGAGATAGACAGAGAGAGACACAGAGAGAGACAGAGATAGAGACAGAGAGAGACACAGAGAGAGACAGCGAAAGAGACAGAGAGAGACAGAGAGAGAGACAGAGAGAGACACAGAGAGAGACATAGATATATAGAGAGAGACAGATACAGAGACAGAGAGAGACAGAGAGAGACTCAGAGAGAGTAAGATAGAGACAGAGAGAGAGACAGAGGGAGAAAGAAAGAGAGACATAGACAAAGAGAGTGAATGAGAGAGACAGAGAGAGACAGAGAGAGAGACAGAGATAGACCGAGAGAGAGACAAAGAGAGAGAGACAGAGAGAGACAGAGATAGTCAGAGAGAGAGACAGAGATAGACAGAGAGAGAGACAGAGATACAGAAAAGAGACAAAGAGAAAGAGACAAAGAGAGACATAGAAAGACAGAGAGAGAGATGTAGAGAGACAGAGAGAGACACAGAGAGATAGAGATAGAGACAGAGAGACACAGAGAGATAGACAGAGAGAGACACAGAGAGAGACAGAGATAGAGACAGAGAGATATATAGAGAGAGACAGAAAGAGACAGAAACAGACAGAGAGACAGAGAGAAACAGAGAGATACAGAGAGAGAGACAGAGAGAGACAGAGAGAAACACAGAGAGAGACAGAGAGAGACACAGAGAGAGACATGGAGAGACAAAGAGACACACAGAGAGAGACAGAGACAGACAGAGAGAGACAGTGAGAGACAGAGAGAGACACAAAGAGAGACAGAGAGAGACACAGAGAGAGACAGAGAGAGACAGACAGAGACAGAGAGAGACACAGAGAGAGAGACAGAGATAGAGACAGAGAGAGACAGAGAGAGAGACAGAGAGAGACTCAGAGAGATAGAGATAGAGACAGAGAGACACGGGTAGAGACACTGGGAGAAACAGAGAGAGACAGAGAGAGAGACAGAGACAAAGAGAATGACTGAGAAATACAGAGAGAGACACAGAGAGAGAGACAAAGAGAGAAACAGAGAGAAAGACAGAGACAGAGAGAGACAGAGAGAGATGCAGAGAGAGACACAGAGATAGACAGAGGAAGAGACAGAGTAAGAGAAAGAGAGAGACAGAGAGAGAGACAGAGAGAGACAGAAAAGAGACAGAGAGAGAGACAGAGACAGACAGAAAGAGACAGAGAGAGACAGATAGTGAGACAAAGAGAGATGAGAGACACAGAGAGAGACAGAGAGAGACAGAGAGAGAGACAGAGAGCAACAAAGAAAGAAACAGAGATAGACGGAGAGAGACAGAGAGAGACAGAGAGAGAGACAGAGAGAGACAGAGAGAGACAGAGAGACAAAGAGAGACAGATATAGACAAAGATAGAGAGAGAGATACAGAAAGAGACAGAGAGAGACAGAGAGAGACACAGAGAGAGACACAGAGAGAGACAGATAGAGACAGAGACAGACAGAGAGAGACAGAGAGAGACAGAGAGAGAGACAGACAGAGACAGAGAGAGAGAGACAGAGAGAGACACAGAAAGAGACAGAGGGAGAGACAGTGAAAAAGAGAGAGACAGAGAGAGACAGAAATGAGACAGAGAGAGAGACAGAGAGAGAAACACAGAGACACAGAGAGAGACAGAGAGAGAGACAGAGAGAGACAAGAGAGAGAGAGACAGAGAGAGACAGAGTGAGACACAGAGAGCAAAAGAGAGAGAGAGAGAGTTACACAAAGAGAGCATAGAGATAAAGAGAGACAAAGAGAGAAGAGAGACAGAGAGAGACACAGAGAGAAACAGAGAGAGACAGAGAGAGTGAGACAGAGAGAGACACAAAGAGAAACAGAGAAAGAAAGAGTGAGACAGAGAAAGACAGAGAAGGACAGATTGAGAGAAAGAAAAGGAGACAGACACAGAGAGAGAGAGAGACCGAGACAGCGTGAGAGAGACTGAGAGAGACAGAGAGATACTGAGAGAGACAAAGAGAGACAGAGTGAGACAGAAAAGAGACAAAGGGAGAGAGACAGAGAGAGAAACACAGAGACACAGAGAGAGACAGAGAGAGAGACAGAGAGAGACAAGAGAGAGAGAGACAGAGAGAGACAGAGTGAGACACAGAGAGCAAAAGAGAGAGACAGAGAGTTACACAAAGAGAGCATAGAGATAAAGAGAGACAAAGAGAGAAGAGAGACAGAGAGAGACACAGAGAGAAACAGAGAGAGACAGAGAGAGTGAGACAGAGAGAGACACAAAGAGAGACAGAGAAAGAAAGAGTGAGACAGAGAAAGACAGAGAAGGACAGATTGAGAGAAAGAAAAGGAGACAGACACACAGAGAGAGAGAGACCGAGACAGCGTGAGAGAGACTGAGAGAGACAGAGAGATACTGAGAGAGACAAAGAGAGACAGAGTGAGACAGAAAAGAGACAAAGGGAGAGAGACAGAGAAAGACAGAGAGAGACAGAGAGACAAAGAGAGAGACAGAGAGAGAGAGACAGAGACAGAGAGAGACAGAGAGAGAAACAGAGAGAGACAGAGAGAGACACAGAGAGAGACAGAGATAGAGAGAGACACATAGAGACACAGAGAGAGACAGAGAGAGACACAGAGAGAGACATGGAGAGACACAGAGAGACACAGAGAGAGACAGAGACAGACAGAGAGAGACAGTGAGAGACAGAGAGAGACACAAAGAGAGACAGAGACAGACACAGAGAGAGACACTGAGAGAGACAGAGAGAGACAGACAGAGACAGAGAGAGACACACAGAGAGAGACAGAGATAGAGACAGAGAGAGACAGAGAGAGAGACAGAGAGAGACTCAGAGAGATAGAGATAGAGACAGAGAGAGACGGGGAGAGACACTGGGAGAAACAGAGAGAGACAGAGAGACAGAGAGAGACAGAAATAGAGATAGAGAGAGACAGAGAGAGAGACAGAGACAAAGAGAATGACTGAGAAATACAGAGAGAGACACAGAGAGAGAGACAGAGACAGACAGAGACAGACAGAGAGAGATACAGTGAGGGACACAAAGATAGATAGAGTGAGAGACAGAGAAAGAGAAAGAGAGAGACAGAGAGAGAGACAGAGAGAGACAGAAAAGAGACAGAGAGAGACAGAGAGAGACAGAGAGAGACAGAGAGAGACAGATAGTGAGACAAAGAGAGATGAGAGAGACAGAGAGAGACAGAGAAAGAAAGAGAGAGACAGAGAGAGAGACAGAGAGCGACAAAGAAAGAAACAGAGATAGACGGAGAGAGACAGAGAGAGAGACAGAAAGAGACAGAGAGAGACACAGAGAGAGACAGAGAGAGACACAGAGAGAGACAGAGAGAGAGATACAAGAGAGAGAGACAGAGAGAGACAGAGAGAGAGAGACAGAGAGAGACCGAGAGAGAGACAGAGAGAGAGACAGAGAGAGACAGAGATAGTCAGAGAGAGACAGAGATAGACAGAGAGAGAGACATAGATACAGAAAAGAGACATAGAAAAGAGACAAAGAGAGACAGAGAAAGACAGAGAGAGACAGAGAGAGATGTAGAGAGACAGAGAGAGACACAGAGAGAGACAGATATATGGACAGAGAGAGACAGAGAAAGACACAGAGAGACACACAGAGAGACAGAGAGACAGAGAGAGACAGAGAGAGAGACACAGAGATGACAGAGACATAAAGAGAGAGACAAAGAGAGTAGAGAGAGTCAGAGAGAGACAGAGAGAAACAGAGAGAGACAGAGAGAGAGAGAGACACAGAGAGAGAAAGAAAGAGACAGATAGAGACAGAGTGAGACAAAGAAAGACACAGAGAGAGACTGAGAGATATATAGAGAGAGACAGAAAGAGACAGAAACAGACAGAGAGACAGAGAGAAACAGAGAGATACAGAGAGAGAGACAGAGAGAGACACAGAGAGAGACAGAGAGAAACACAGAGAGAGACAGAGAGAAACACAGAGAGAGACATTGAGAGACACAGAGAGACATAGAGAGAGACAGAGAGAGACAGAGACAGACAGAGAGAGACAGTGAGAGACAGAGAGAGACACAAAGAGAGACAGAGAGAGACACAGAGAGAGACACAGAGAGAGACAGAGAGAAACAGACAGAGACAGAGAGAGACACAGAGAGAGAGACAGAGATAGAGACAGAGAGAGACAGAGAGAGAGACAGAGAGAGACGGGGAGAGATAGAGATAGAGACAGAGAGAGACGGGGAGAGACACTGGGAGAAACAGAGAGAGACAGAGAGAGAGACAGAGACAAATAGAATGACTGAGAAATACAGAGAGAGACAGAGAGAGAGAGACAGAGAGAGAGACAAAGAGAGAAACAGAGAGAAAGACAGAGACAGAGAGAGACAGAGAGAGATACAGAGAGAGACACAGAGATAGACAGAGGGAGAGACAGAGAAAGAGAAAGAGAGAGACAGAGAGAGAGACAGAGAGAGACAGAGAGAGACAGAGAGAGAGACAGAGACAGACAGAAAGAGACAGAGAGAGACAGATAGTGAGACAAAGAGAGATGAGAGAGACAGAGAGAGACAGAGAGAGACAGAGAGAGACAGAGAGAGACACAGAGAGAGACAGAGAGAGACACAGAGAGACACAGAGAGAGACAGAGAGAGAGAGAGACAGAGAGAGAGAGACAGAGATAGACAGAGATAGAGAGAAAGAGACACAGAGAGAGACAGAGAGAGACAGAGAAAGAAGGAGAGAGTAAGAGATAGAGACAGAGAGAGACAGAGAGAGAGACAGAGAGAGAAACAGAGAGAGACAGAGAGAGACAGAGATAGAGAGTGAGACACAGGGAGAAACACAGAGAGACAAGGCTAGACAGAGAGATACACAGAAAGAGACAGAGAGAGACATAGAGACAGAGAAAGACAGGGAGAGACAGAGAGAGAGACAGAGAGAGATAGAGATAGAGACACAGAGACACAGAGAGATAGACAGAGAGAGACACAGAGAGAGACAGAGATAGAGACAGAGAGAGACACAGAGAGAGACAGCGAAAGAGACAGAGAGAGACAGAGAGAGAGACAGAGAGAGACACAGAGAGAGACATAGATATATATAGAGAGACAGATACAGAGACAGAGAGAGACAGAGAGAGACTCAGAGAGAGTAAGAGAGAGACAGAGAGAGAGACAGAGGGAGAAAGAAAGAGAGACAGAGACAAAGAGAGTGAATGAGAGAGACAGAGAGAGACAGAGAGAGAGACAGAGATAGACCGAGAGAGAGACAAAGAGAGAGAGACAGAGAGAGACAGAGATAGTCAGAGAGAGAGACAGAGATAGACAGAGAGAGAGACAGAGATACAGAAAAGAGACAAAGAGAAAGAGACAAAGAGAGACATAGAAAGACAGAGAGAGAGATGTAGAGAGACAGAGAGAGACACAGAGAGATAGAGATAGAGACAGAGAGACACAGAGAGATAGACAGAGAGAGACACAGAGAGAGACAGAGATAGAGACAGAGAGATATATAGAGAGAGACAGAAAGAGACAGAAACAGACAGAGAGACAGAGAGAAACAGAGAGATACAGAGAGAGAGACAGAGAGAGACAGAGAGAAACACAGAGAGAGACAGAGAGAGACACAGAGAGAGACATGGAGAGACACAGAGAGACACAGAGAGAGACAGAGACAGACAGAGAGAGACAGTGAGAGACAGAGAGAGACACAAAGAGAGACAGAGAGAGACACAGAGAGAGACAGACAGAGACAGAGAGAGACACAGAGAGAGAGACAGAGATAGAGACAGAGAGAGACACAGAGAGAGACAAGACATACAGAGAGAGACAGTGAGAGACAGAGAGAGACACAAAGAGAGACAGAGAGAGACACAGAGAGAGACAGAGAGAGACACAGAGAGAGACAGAGAGAGAGATACAAGAGAGAGAGACAGAGAGAGAGAGACAGAGAGAGACCGAGAGAGAGAGACAGAGAGAGACAGAGATAGTCAGAAAGAGACAGAGATAGACAGAGAGAGAGACATAGATACAGAAAATTGACAAAGAGAAAGAGACAAAGAGAGACAGAGAAAGACAGAGAGAGACAGAGAGAGAGATGTAGAGAGACAGAGAGAGACACAGAGAGAGACAGATATAGAGACAGAGAGAGACAGAGAAAGACACAGAGAGAAACACAGAGAGACAGAGAGACAGAGAGAAACAGAGAGAGACAGAGAGAGAGAGACACAGAGAGAGAAAGAAAGAGACAGATAGAGACAGAGTGAGACAAAGAAAGACACAGAGAGAGACTGAGAGATATATAGAGAAAGACAGAAAGAGACAGAAACAGACAGAGAGACAGAGAGAAACAGAGAGATACAGAGAGAGAGACAGAGAGAGACAGAGAGAGACACAGAGAGAGACAGAGAGAAACACAGAGAGAGACAGAGAGAAACACAGAGAGAGACATTGAGAGACACAGAGAGACACAGAGAGAGACAGAGAGAGACAGAGAGAGACAGAGAGAGACAGTGAGAGACAGAGAGAGACACAAAGAGAGACAGAGAGAGACACAGAGAGAGACACAGAGAGAGACAGAGAGAAACAGACAGAGACAGAGAGAGACACAGAGAGAGAGACAGAGATAGAGACAGAGAGAGACAGAGGGAGAGACAGAGAGAGACTCAGAGAGATAGAGATAGAGACAGAGAGACACGGGGAGAGACACTGGGAGAAACAGAGAGAGACAGAGAGAGAGACAGAGACAAAGAGAATGACTGAGAAATACAGAGAGAGACACAGAGAGAGAGACAGAGAGAGACAAAGAGAGAAACAGAGAGAAAGACAGAGACAGAGAGAGACAGAGAGAGATACAGAGAGAGACACAGAGATAGACAGAGGAAGAGACAGAGAAAGAGAAAGAGAGAGACAGAGAGAGAGACAGAGAGAGACAGAAAAGAGACAGAGAGAGACAGAGACAGACAGAAAGAGACAGAGAGAGACAGATAGTGAGACAAAGAGAGATGAGAGAGACAGAGAGAGACAGAGAGAGACAGAGAGAGACAGAGAGAGAGACAGAGAGCAACAAAGAAAGAAACAGAGATAGACGGAGAGAGACAGAGAGAGACAGAGAGAGAGACAGAGAGAGACAGAGAGAGACAAAGAGACAAAGAGAGACAGATATAGACAAAGATAGAGAGAGAGATACAGAGAGAGACAGAGAGAGACAGAGAGAGACACAGAGAGAGACACAGAGAGAGATAGATAGAGACAGAGACAGACAGAGAGAGACAGACAGAGACAGAGAGAGAGACAGACAGAGACAGAGAGAGAGATACAGAGAGAGACACAGAAAGAGACAGAGGGAGAGACAGAGAAAGAGAAAGAGAGAGACAGAGAGAGACAGAAATGAGACAGAGAGAGAGACAGAGAGAGAAACACAGAGACACAGAGAGAGACAGAGAGAGAGACAGAGAGAGACAAGAGAGACAGAGAGAGACAGAGAGAGACAGAGTGAGACACAGAGAGCAAAAGAGAGAGACAGAGAGTTACACAAAGAGAGCATAGAGATAAAGAGAGACAAAGAGAGAAGAGAGACAGAGAGAGACACAGAGAGAAACAGAGAGAGACAGAGAGAGTGAGACAGAGAGAGACACAAAGAGAGACAGAGAAAGAAAGAGTGAGACAGAGAAAGACAGAGAAGGACAGATTGAGAGAAAGAAAAAAAGACAGACACAGAGAGAGAGAGAGACCGAGACAGCGTGAGAGAGACTGAGAGAGACAGAGAGATACTGAGAGAGACAAAGAGAGACAGAGAGAGACAGAAAAGAGACAAAGGGAGAGAGACAGAGAAAGACAGAGAGAGACAGAGAGACAAAGAGAGAGACAGAGAGAGAGACAGAGACAGAGACAGAGAGAGACAGAGAGAGAAACAGAGAGAGACAGAGAGAGACACAGAGAGAGACAGAGATAGAGAGAGACACATAGAGACACAGAGAGAGACAGAGAGAGACACAGAGAGAGACATGGAGAGACACAGAGAGACACAGAGAGAGACAGAGACAGACAGAGAGAGACAGTGAGAGACAGAGAGAGACACAAAGAGAGACAGAGACAGACACAGAGAGAGACACTGAGAGAGACAGAGAGAGACAGACAGAAACAGAGAGAGACACACAGAGAGAGACAGAGATAGAGACAGAGAGAGACAGAGAGAGAGACAGAGAGAGACTCAGAGAGATAGAGATAGAGACAGAGAGAGACGGGGAGAGACACTGGGAGAAACAGAGAGAGACAGAGAGAGAGACAGAGAGAGACAGAAATAGAGATAGAGAGAGACAGAGAGAGAGACAGAGACAAAGAGAATGACTGAGAAATACAGAGAGAGACACAGAGAGAGAGACAGAGACAGACAGAGACAGAGAGAGATACAGTGAGGGACACAGAGATAGACAGAGGGAGAGACAGAGAAAGAGAAAGAGAGAGACAGAGAGAGAGACAGAGAGAGACAGAAAAGAGACAGAGAGAGACAGAGAGAGACAGAGAGAGACAGAGAGAGACAGATAGTGAGATAAGAGAGATGAGAGAGACAGAGAGAGACAGAGAAAGAAAGAGAGAGACAGAGAGAGAGACAGAGAGCGACAAAGAAAGAAACAGAGATAGACGGAGAGAGACAGAGAGAGAGACAGAAAGAGACAGAGAGAGAGACAGAGAGCGACAAAGAAAGAAACAGAGATAGACGGAGAGAGACAGAGAGAGAGACAGAAAGAGACAGAGAGAGACACAGAGAGAGACAGAGAGAGACACAGAGAGAGACAGAGAGAGAGATACAAGAGAGAGAGACAGAGAGAGACAGAGAGAGAGAGACAGAGAGAGACCGTGAGAGAGACAGAGAGAGAGACAGAGAGAGACAGAGATAGTCAGAGAGAGACAGAGATAGACAGAGAGAGAGACATAGATACAGAAAAGAGACATAGAGAAAGAGACAAAGAGAGACAGAGAAAGACAGAGAGAGACAGAGAGAGAGATGTAGAGAGACAGAGAGAGACACAGAGAGAGACAGATATAGAGACAGAGAGAGACAGAGAAAGACACAGAGAGAAACACAGAGAGACAGAGAGACAGAGAGAGACAGAGAGAGAGACACAGAGATGACAGAGACATAAAGAGAGAGACAAAGAGAGAGAGAGACACAGAGAGAGAAAGAAAGAGACAGATAGAGACAGAGTGAGACAAAGAAAGACACAGAGAGAGACTGAGAGATATATAGAGAGAGACAGAAAGAGACAGAAACAGACAGAGAGACAGAGAGAAACAGAGAGATACAGAGAGAGAGACAGAGAGAGACACAGAGAGAGACAGAGAGAAACACAGAGAGAGACAGAGAGAAACACAGAGAGAGACATTGAGAGACACAGAGAGACATAGAGAGAGACAGAGAGAGACAGAGACAGACAGAGAGAGACAGTGAGAGACAGAGAGAGACACAAAGAGAGACAGAGAGACACAGAGAGAGACACAGAGAGAGACAGAGAGAAACAGACAGAGACAGAGAGAGACACAGAGAGAGAGACAGAGATAGAGAAAGAGAGAGATAGAGAGAGAGACAGAGAGAGACAGGGAAAGATAGAGATAGAGACAGAGAGAGACGGGGAAAGACACTGGGAGAAACAGAGAGAGACAGAGAGAGAGACTGAGACAAAGAGAATGACTGAGAAATACAGAGAGAGACAGAGAGAGAGAGACAGAGAGAGACAAAGAGAGAAACAGAGAGAAAGACAGAGACAGAGAGAGACAGAGAGAGATACAGAGAGAGACACAGAGATAGACAGAGGGAGAGACAGAGAAAGAGAAAGAGAGAGACAGAGAGAGAGACAGAGAGAGACAGAGAGAGACAGAGAGAGAGACAGAGACAGACAGAAAGAGACAGAGAGAGACAGATAGTGAGACAAAGAGAGATGAGAGAGACAGAGAGAGACAGAGAGAGACAGAGAGAGACACAGAGAGAGGCAGAGAGCAACAAAGAAAGAAACAGAGATAGACGGAGAGAGACAGAGAGAGATAGAGAGAGAGAGACAGAGAGAGACAGAGAGAGACAGAGAGACAAAGAGAGACAGATATAGACAAAGATAGAGAGAGAGATACAGAGAGAAAGAGAGAGACAGAGAGAGACACAGAGAGAGACACAGAGAGAGACAGATAGAGACAGAGACAGAGAGAGACAGAGAGAGACAGAGAGAGAGACAGACAGAGACTGAGAGAGAGAGAGAGAGAGATACAGAGAGAGACACAGAAAGAGACAGAGGGAGAGACAGAGAAAGAGAAAGAGAGAGACAGAGAGAGAGACAGAGAGAGACAGAAATGAGACAGAGAGAGAGACAGAGAGAGAAACACAGAGACACAGAGAGAGACAGAGAGAGAGACAGAGAGAGACAAGAGAGACAGAGAGAGACAGAGAGAGACAGAGTGAGACACAGAGAGCAAAAGAGAGAGACAGAGAGTTACACAAAGAGAGCATAGAGATACAGAGAGACAAAGAGAGAAGAGAGACAGAGAGAGACACAGAGAGAAACAGAGAGAGACAGAGAGAGTGAGACAGAGAGAGACACAAAGAGAGACAGAGAAAGAAAGAGTGAGACAGAGAAAGACAGAGAAGTACAGATTGAGAGAAAGAAAAGGAGACAGACACAGAGAGAGAGAGAGACAGAGTGAGAAAGACTGAGAGAGACAAAGAGAGACAGAGAGAGACAGAAAAGAGACAAAGGGAGAGAGACAGAGAAAGACAGAGAGAGACAGAGAGACAAAGAGAGAGACAGAGAGACAGAGACAGAGACAGAGACAGAGAGAGACAGAGAGAGAAACAGAGAGAGACAGAAAGAGACACAGAGAGAGACAGAGATAGAGAGAGACACAGGGAGACACAGAGAGAGAGACAGAGAGAGAGACAGAGAAAGAGAAAGAGAGAGACAGAGAGAGAGACAGAGAGAGAGACAGAGAGAGACACAGAGAGAGAAAGATAGAGAGACAGAGGAAGAGACAGAGAGACAGAGAGAGAGACAGAGACAAAGAGAATGACTGAGAAATACAGAGAGAGACACAGAGAGAGAGACAGAGAGAGACAAAGAGAGAAACAGAGAGAAAGACAGAGACAGAGAGAGACAGAGAGAGATACAGAGAGAGACACAGAGATAGACAGAGGGAGAGACAGAGAAAGAGAAAGAGAGAGACAGAGAGAGACAGAGAGAGACAGAAAAGAGACAGAGAGAGACAGAGAGAGACAGAGAGACAGAGAGAGACAGATAGAGAGACAGAGAGAGACACAGAGAGAGACAGAGAGAGAGACAGAGAGAGACGAGAGAGACAGAGAGATACAGAGAGAGACAGAAAGAGAGAGAGAAAGAGACACAGAGAGAGACAGAGAGAGACAGAGAGAGTAAGAGATAGAGACAGAGAGAGACAGAGAGAGAGACAGAGAGACACAAAGAAAGAAACAGAGAAAAATGGAGAGAGACAGAGAGAGAGACAGAGAGAGAGAAAGAGAGAAACACATAGAGACACAGAGAGAGACAGAGAGAGACACAGAGAGAGACAGAGAGAGAGATACAGAGAGACAGAGAGAGACAGAGAGAGAGAGACTGAGAGAGACAGAGAGAGACAGAGATAGACAGAGATAGAGAAAAAGAGACACAGAGAGAGACAGAGAGAGTAAGAGATAGAGACAGAGAGAGACAGAGAGAGAGACAAGGAGAAACAGAGAGAGACAGAGAGAGAGAGACTGAGAGAGACAGAGAGAGACAGAGATAGACAAGATAGAGGGAAAGAGACACAGAGAGACACAGAAAGAGACAGAGAGAGACACAGAGAGAGACAGAGAGAGATACAGAGAGAGAGACAGAGAGAGACAGAGAGACAGAGACAGAGACAGACATAAGGAGACAGAGAGAGACAAAGAGAGACACACAGAGAGATAGAGAGAGATAGAGAGACACAGAGAGAGAGTGAGACAGAGAGAGAGACAGAGAGATACAGAGAGAGACAGAGAGAGACAGAGAGAGACAGAAGGAGAGAGAGAGACAGAGAGAGATAGAGACAGAGAGAAACAGAGAGAGAGACAGAGAGAGAGACAGAGAGTGACAGAGATAGACAGAGAGAGACACATAGAGAGAAAAAGAGAGAGACAGAGAGACAGAGAGAGACAGAGACAGAGTTAGAGAGACTGAGAGAGACAGAGAGCGAGACCGAGAGAGACATACAGAGAGAGACATAGAGAGACAGAGAGAGAGACAGAGAGAGACAGATAGAGACAAAGAGAGAAACAGAGAGAGAGATAGAGAGAGACAGAAAGAGACAGAGAGAGAGAGAGACAGAGAGAGAGACCGAGAGAGACAAAAAAGAGACAGAGAGAGAAACAGAGAGATACAGAGAGAGACAGAGGGATTCAAAGAGAGTGACAGAGAGAGAGAGAGACGGAGAGAGACGAGAGAGACAGAGAGAGACAAAGAGAGACACATAGAGAGATAGAGAGAGACAGAGAGAGACAGAGAGAGAGAGAGACAGAGAGAGAGACAGAGAGATACAGAGAGAGACAGAGAGAGAGACAGAGAGAGACAGAAGGAGAGAGAGAGACAGAGAGAGAGATACAGAGAGAGACAGAGAGAGAAACAGAGAGAGACAGAGAGAGAGAGACAGAGAGAGACAGAGAGAAAGACAGAGAGTGACAGAGATAGACAGAGAGAGACACATAGAGAGAAAAAGAGAGAGACAGAGAGAGACAGAGACAGAGTTAGAGAGACTGAGAGAGACAGAGAGCGAGTCCGAAAGAGACATACATATAGAGACATAGAGAGATAGCGAGAGACACAGAGAGAGACAGAAAGAGAGACAGATAGAGACAAAGAGAGAAACAGAGAGAGAGACAGAGAGAGACAGAAAGAAACAGAGAGAGAGAGACAGAGAGAGAGACAGAGAGAGACAGAAAAGAGACAGAGAGAGAGACAGAGAGATTCACAGAGAGTGACAGAGAGAGAGAGAGACAGGGAGAGACGAGAGAGACAGAGAGAGACAGAGACAGAGTTAGAGAGACTGAGAGAGACAGAAAGCGAGACCGAGAGAGACATACAGAGAGAGACCGAGAGAGACACAGAGAGAGACAGAGATAGAGAGAGACACAGAGAGATACAGAGAGAGACAGAGAGAGACACAGAGAGAGACTGAGAGAGACAGAGAGAGACATAGAGAGACAGAGAGAGACAGAGAAAGACACAGAGAGAGACAGAGAGACACAGAGAGAGACACAGAGAGAGACACAGAGAGAGACAGAGACATAGAGAGACAGAGATAGAGAGACAGAGACACAAAGAGGCTTATAGAGATACACAGAGAGACACAGAGAGAGACAGAGACAGAGTGAAAGAGACTGAGACATACAGAGAGAGAAACAGAGAGAGACAGATACATACAGAGAGAGAGACAGAGAGAGACAGAGAGAGACACAGAGAGAGACAAACAAAGACAGAGAGAGAGACAGACAGAGACACAGAGATACAGAGACAGAGACACAGAGAAATACATAGAGAGACACAGAGAGAGACAGAGACAAAAAGAGAGACAGAGACAGAGTGAGAGAGGTGAGAGAGACAGAGAGACAAACAGAGAGAGACAGAGACTAAAAGAGAGACAGAGAGAGACAGAGATAGAAACAGAGAGAGACAGAAAGAGAGACATAGAGAGTGATAGACACAGAGAGATACACAGAGAGATATATAGAGAGAGGTAGACAGAGAGGGACAAAGAGAGACAGAGAGAGACAGAAAAGAGACAAAGGGAG
This sequence comes from Mus caroli, assembly GCF_978045245.1. Lineage (NCBI taxonomy): Eukaryota > Metazoa > Chordata > Mammalia > Rodentia > Muridae > Mus > Mus caroli. The sequence continues at coordinate 10,625,886 of NW_028227276.1, forward strand.
AGAGACAGAGAAAGACAGAGAGAGACAGAGAGACAAAGAGAGAGACAGAGAGAGAGAGACAGAGACAGAGACAGAGAGAGAAACAGAGAGAGACAGAGAGAGACACAGAGAGAGACAGAGATAGAGAAAGACACAGGGAGACACAGAGAGAGAGACAGAGAGGGACTGAGAGAGAGACAGGGAGAGACAGAGAGAGACAGATAAAGAGACAGAGAGAGACAGAGAGAGAGACAGAGAAAGAGAGAGACAGAGAGAGAGACAGAGAGAGAGACAGAAAGAGACACAGAGAGAGAAAGATAGAGAGACAGAGGAAGAGACAGAGAGAGACAGAGAGAGAGACAGAGACAAAGAGAATGACTGAGAAATACAGAGAGAGACACAGAGAGAGAGACAGAGAGAGACAAAGAGAGAAACAGAGAGAAAGACAGAGACAGAGGGAGACAGAGAGAGATACAGAGAGAGACACAGAGATAGACAGAGGGAGAGACAGAGAAAGAGAAAGAGAGAGAAAGAGAGAGACAGAGAGAGACAGAAAAGAGACAGAGAGAGACAGAGAGAGACAGAGAGAGACAGAGAGACAGAGAGAGACAGATAGAGAGACAGAGAGAGACACAGAGAGAGACAGAGAGAGAGACAGAGAGAGACGAGAGAGACAGAGAAAGGCAGAGAGAGACAGAAAGAGAGAGAGAAAGAGACACAGAGAGAGACAGAGAGAGACAGAGAGAGTAAGAGATAGAGACAGAGAGAGACAGAGAGAGAGACAGAGAGACACAAAGAAAGAAACAGAGAAAAATGGAGAGAGACAGAGAGAGAGACAGAGAGAGAGAAAGAGAGAGACACATAGAGACACAGAGAGAGACAGAGAGAGACACAGAGAGAGACAGAGAGTGAGATACAGAAAGACAGAGAGAGACAAAGAGAGAGAGAGACTGAGAGAGACAGAGAGAGACAGAGATAGACAGAGATAGAGAGAAAGAGACACAGAGAGAGACAGAGAGAGTAAGAGATAGAGACAGAGAGAGACAGAGAGAGAGACGGAGAGAAACAGAGAGAGACAGAGAGAGAGAGACTGAGAGAGACAGAGAGAGACAGAGATAGACAGAGATAGAGAGAAAGAGACACAGAGAGACACAGAAAGAGACAGAGAGAGACACAGAGAGAGACAGAGAGAGATACAGAGTGAGAGACAGAGAGAGACAGAGAGACAGAGACAGAGACAGACAGAAGGAGACAGAGAGAGACAAAGAGAGACACACAGAGAGATAGAGAGAGATAGAGAGACACAGAGAGAGAGAGAGACAGAGAGAGAGACAGAGAGATACAGAGAGAGACAGAGAGAGACAGAGAGAGACAGAAGGAGAGAGAGAGACAGAGAGAGATAGAGACAGAGAGAAACAGAGAGAGAGACAGAGAGAGACAGAGAGAGAGACAGAGAGTGACAGAGATAGACAGAGAGAGACACATAGAGAGAAAAAGAGAGAGACAGAGAGACAGAGAGAGACAGAGACAGAGTTAGAGAGACTGAGAGAGACAGAGAGCGAGACCGAGAGAGACATACAGAGAGAGACATAGAGAGACAGAGAGAGACACAGAGAGAGACAGATAGAGACAAAGAGAGAAACAGAGAGAGAGATAGAGAGAGACAGAAAGAGACAGAGAGAGAGAGAGACAGAGAGAGAGACCGAGAGAGACAGAAAAGAGACAGAGAGAGAGAAACAGAGAGAGACAGAGAGAGACATAGAGATTCACAGAGAGTGACAGAGAGAGAGACGGAGAGAGACGAGAGAGACAGAGAGAGACAAAGAGAGACACATAGAGAGATAGAGAGAGACAGAGAGAGACAGAGAGAGAGAGAGACAGAGAGAGAGACAGAGAGATACAGAGAGAGACAGAGAGAGAGAGACAGAGAGAGACAGAAGGAGAGAGAGAGACAGAGAGAGATAGAGACAAATAGATACAGAGAGAGACAGAGAGAGAAACAGAGAGAGACAGAGAGAGAGAGACAGAGAGAGACAGAGAGAAAGACTGAGAGTGACAGAGATAGACAGAGAGAGACACATAGAGAGAAAAAGAGAGAGACAGAGAGAGACAGAGACAGAGTTAGAGAGACTGAGAGAGACAGAGAGCGAGTCCGAAAGAGACATACATAGAGAGACATAGAGAGACAGCGAGAGACAGAGAGAGACAGAGAGAGAGACAGATAGAGACAAAGAGAGAAACAGAGAGAGAGACAGAGAGAGACAGAAAGAGACAGAGAGAGAGAGACAGAGAGAGACAGAGAGAGACAGAGAGATTCACAGAGAGTGACAGAGAGAGAGAGACAGGGAGAGACGAGAGAGACAGAGAGAGACAGAGACAGAGTTAGAGAGACTGAGAGAGACAGAGAGCGAGACCGAGAGAGACATACAGAGAGAGACCGAGAGAGACACAGAGAGAGACAGAGATAGAGAGAGACACAGAGAGATACAGAGAGAGACAGAGAGAGACACAGAGAGAGACTGAGAGAGACAGAGAGAGACATAGAGAGACAGAGATAGAGACAGAGAGAGACACAGAGAGAGACAGAGAGAGACAGAGAGAGACAGAGAAAGACACAGAGAGAGACAGAGAGAGACAGAGAGAGACACAGAGAGAGACACAGAGAGAGACAGAGACATAGAGAGACAGAGATAGAGAGACAGAGAAACAAAGAGGCTCATAGAGATACACAGAGAGACACAGAGAGAGACAGAGACAGAGTGAAAGAGACTGAGACATAAAGAGAGAGAAACAGAGAGAGACAGATACATACAGAGAGAGAGACATAGAGAGACAGAGAGAGACACAGAGAGAGACAAACAAAGACAGAGAGAGAGACAGACAGAGACACAGAGATACAGAGACAGAGACACAGAGAAATACATAGAGAGACACAGAGAGAGACAGAGACAAAAAGAGAGACAGAGACAGAGTGAGAGAGGTGAGAGAGACAGAGAGACAAACAGAGAGAGACAGAGACTAAGAGAGAGACAGAGAGAGACAGAGATAGAAACAGAGAGAGACAGAAAGAGAGACATAGAGAGTGATAGACACAGAGAGATACACAGAGAGATATATATAGAGAGGTAGACAGAGAGGGACAAAGAGAGAGACAGAGAGAGACAAAGAGAGAGACAGAGAGAGACAGAGACAAAGAGAGAGACAGAGACAAAGTGAGAGAGACTGAGAGACAGAGAGAGACAGAGAGAGAGACAGAGAGAGAGACAATGAGAGACAGAGAGAGACACAGAGGGAGACAGAGAGAGACAGAGAGAGACAGAGAGAGACAGAGAAAGAGATATAGAGAACAGAGACACAGAGATACACAAGAGATACACAGAGAGAGACAGAGACAAAGAGAGAGACAGAGACAGAGTGAGAGTGACTGAGAGAGACAGAGAGACCGACAGAGATAAACAGAGACAAATAGAGAAACAGAGAGAGACAGAGATAGAGACAGAGAGAGACAGGGAGAGAGACAGAGAGGGTGATAAAGAGACACAGAGAGAGACACAGAGAGAGATAGAGAGAGAGGTAGACAAAGAGAGACAAAGAGAGAGACAGAGAGAGAGACAGAGAAGACAGAGAGACACAGAGAGAGACAGAGAGACTGAGAGAGACAGAGATAGAGACTTAGAGAGACAGAGAGAGATAGAGAGAGAGGGAGACAGAGCGAGACAAAGAGAGAAAGAGAGAGTCAGAAAGAGAGACAGAGAGATACAGAGAGAGACAGAGATAGACAGAGAGAGACTTAGAAACAGAGAGAGTAAGAGAGAGACATAGAGAGACACACAGAGAGACCAAGAGAGACAGAGAGAGACAATGAGAGACAGAGAGAGATACAGAGAGAGACACAGAGAGACAGAGAGAGACACAGAGAGAAACACACAGAGAGCGACAGAGACAGAGAGAGACAGAGATAGACAGACAGAGACACAAAGAGACACATAGAGATACAGAGTTACACAGAGAGAGACAGAGACAAGGAGAGAGACAGAGAGAGACAGAGACAAAGTGAAAGAGACTGAGACAGACAGAGAGACAGAGAGAGTCAGAGACATACAGAGAGAGAGACATAGAGAGACAAAGAGAGACACAGAGAGAGACAAACAAAGACAGAGAGAGAGACAGAGAGAGAGACTGAGATAGAGAGACAGAGACACAGAGATACACATAGAGAGACACAGAGAGAGAGAGAGAGAAAGAGAGAGACAGAGACAGAGTGAGAGAGTCTGAGAGAGACAGAGAGATGGACAGAGAGAGACAGAGACTAAGAGAGAGACAGAGACTAAGCGAGAGACAGAGAGAGACAGAAAGAGAGACAGAGAGAGTGATAGACACAGAGAGAGACACAGAGAGAGATAGAGAGAGAGGTAGACAGAGAGAGACTAAGAGAGAGACAGAGAGAGAAAGAGAGAGACACAGAGAGAGATAGACAGAGACAGAGAGTGATAGAGAGAGAGACAGAGAGAGACAGAGAGAGACAGAGACAAAGAGAGAGACAGATAGAGACAGAGACAGAATGAGAGAGACTGAGAGACAGAGAGAGACAGAGAGAGACAATGAGAGACAGAGAGAAACAGAGATAGAGAGACAGAGACACAGAGAAACATAAGAGAGACACAGAGAGAGACAGAGACAAAGAGAGAGACAGAGACAGAGTGAGAGTGACTGAGAGAGACACAGAGACGGACAGTTAGAGACAGAGACAAAGAGAAAAACAGAGAGAAACAGAGATAGAGACAGAGAGAGAGACAGAGAGAGTGATAGAGAGACAGAGAGAGAGACACAGGGAGAGATAGAGAGGTAGACAGAGAGAGACAAAGAGAGAGACAGAGAGAGAGACAGAGAGAGACACAGAGAGAGACAGAGAGAGACAGAGAGAGAGACAAAGAAGACAGAGAGAGACACAGAGAGAGACAGAGAGAGACAGAGAGAGACAGAGATAGAGACAGCGAGAGACAGAGAGAGACAGAGATAGACAGAGAGAGAAAGACAGAGAGAGACATAGAGAGACAGAGAGAGACAGAGATAGAGAAAGAGATAGACAGAGAGAGAGACAGAGAGAGACACACAGAGAGACAGAGAGAGACTGAGAGAGACAGAGATAGAGACTGAGAGAGACAGAGAGATACAGAGAGGGAGGGAGACAGAGAGAGACAAAGAGAGACAGAGAGAGACAGAGAGAGAGACACACGAAACAGATAGAGACATAGAAAGACACAGAGAGAGACAGAGAGAGACAAAGAGAGAGACAGAGAAGACAGAGAGAGACACAGAGAGAGACAGAGAGACAGAGAGACACAGAGAGAAACAGAGAGAGACAGAGATAGACACAGAGAGAGACAGAGAGAGACAAAGAGAGACACAGAGAGACAAACAAAGACAGAGAGAGAGACAGAGAGAGAGACTGAGATAGCGAGACAGAGACACAGAGATACACATAGAGAGACACAGAGAGAGACAGAGAAAAAGAGAGAGACAGAGACAGAGTGAGAGAGACTGAGAGAGACAGAGAGATGGACAGAGAGAGACAGAGACTAAGAGAGAGACAGAGACTAAGAGAGAGACAGAGAGAGACATAAAGAGAGACAGAGAGAGTGATAGACACAGAGAGAGACACAGAGAGAGATAGAGAGAGAGGTAGACAGAGAGAGACAAAGAGAGACAGAGAGAGAAAGAGAGAGACAGAGAGAGATAGACAGAGACAGAGAGAGACAGAGAGAGACAGAGAGAGACAGAGACAAAGACAGAGACAGATAGAGACAGAGACAGAGTGAGAGATACTAAGAGACAGAGAGAGACACAGAGAGAGACAGAGAGAGACAATGAGAGACAGAGGGAGACACAGAGGGAGACAGAGAGAGACAGAGAGAGACAGAGAGAAACAGAGATATAGAGACAGAGACACAGAGATACACAAGAGAGACACAGAGAGAGATAGAGACAAAGAGAGAGACAGAGACAGAGTGAGAGTGACTGAGAGAGACAGAGAGACGGACAGTTAGAGACAGAGACAAAGAGAGAAACAGAGAGAAACAGAGATCAAGACAGAGAGAGACAGAGAGAGACAGAGAGAGTGATAGAGAGACACAGAGAGAGACACAGGGAGAGATAGAGAGGTAGACAGAGAGAGACAAAGAGAAAGACAGAGAGAGAGACGGAGAGAGACACAGAGAGAGACAGAGAGAGACAGAGAGAGAGACAGAGAACAGAGAGAGACACAGAGAGAGACAGAGAGAGACAGAGAGAGATGAGAGAGACAGAGAGAGACAGAGAGAGACAGAGAGAAATGAGAGAGACAGAGAGAGACAGAGAGAGACAGAGATAGAGACAGCGAGAGACAGATAGAGAGACAGAGATAGACAGAGAGAGAGACAGAGAGAGTCATAGAGAGACAGAGAGAGACAGAGATAGAGAAAGAGATAGACTGAGAGAGACAGAGAGAGACACACAGAGAGATAGAGAGAGACAGAGAGAGACTGAGAGAGACAGAGATAGAGACTGAGAGAGACAGAGAAATACAGGGAGGGAGGGAGACAGAGAGAGACAAAGAGAGACAGAGAGAGACAGAGAGAGAGACACACGAAACAGATAGAGACATGGAAAGACACAGAGAGAGACAGAGAGAGACAGGAGATAAACAGGGAGAGATAGAGAGGTAGACAGAGATAGACAAAGAGAGAGACAGAGAGAGACAGAGACAAAGAGATTGACAGAGAGAGACAGAGACAAAGTGAGAGAGACTGAGAGACAGAGAGAGACAGAGAGACAGAGAGGCACAATGAGAGACAGAGAGAGACACAGAGGGAGAGAGAGAGACACAGAGAGAGACAGAGAGAGACAGAGAAAGAGAGATAGAAAGACAGAGACACAGAGATACACAAGAGAGACACAGAGAGAGACAGAGACAAAGAGAGAGACAGAGATAGAGTGAGAGTGACTGAGAGACAGAGAGACCGACAGAGAGAAACAGAGACAAATACAGAAACAGAGAGAGATAGAGATAGAGACAGAGAGAGACAGAGAGAGAGACAGAGAGACACAGAGAGAGACAGAGAGAGAGACAGAGAGAGACAGAGAGAGACAGAGATAGACACAGAGCGAGACAGAGACTGAGAGAGACAGAGATAGACACTGAGAGAGACAGAGAGAGACAGAGAGAGACACAGAGAGAGACACAGAGAGAGACAGAGACATAGAGAGACAGAGATAGAGAGACAGAGACACAAAGAGGCTCATAGAGGTACACAGAGAGACACAGAGAGAGACAGAGACAGAGTGAAAGAGACTGAGACATACAGAGAGAGAAACAGAGAGAGACAGATACATACAGAGAGAGAGACATAGAGAGACAGAGAGAGACACAGAGAGAGACAAACAAAGACAGAGAGAGAGACAGACAGAGAGACAGAGATACAGAGACAGAGACACAGAGAAATAAATAGAGAGACACAGAGAGAGACAGAGACAAAAAGAGAGACAGAGACAGAGTGAGAGAGGTGAGAGAGACAGAGAGACAAACAGAGAGAGACAGAGACTAAGAGAGAGACAGAGAGAGACAGAGATAGAAACAGAGAGAGACAGAAAGAGAGACATAGAGAGTGATAGACACAGAGAGATACACAGAGAGATATATAGAGAGAGGTAGACAGAGAGGGACAAAGAGAGAGACAGAGAGAGACAAAGAGAGAGACAGAGAGAGACAGAGACAAAGAGAGAGACAGAGACAAAGTGAGAGAGACTGAGAGACAGAGAGAGACAGAGAGAGAGACAGAGAGAGAGACAATGAGAGACAGAGAGAGACACAGAGGGAGACAGAGAGAGACAGAGAGAGACAGAGAGAGACAGAGAAAGAGAGATAGAGAGACAGAGACACAGAGATACACAAGAGATACACAGAGAGAGACAGAGACAAACAGAGAGACAGAGACAGAGTGAGAGTGACTGAGAGAGACAGAGAGACCGACAGAGATAAACAGAGACAAATAGAGAAACAGAGAGAGACAGAGATAGAGACAGAGAGAGACAGGGAGAGAGACAGAGAGGGTGATAAAGAGACACAGAGAGAGACACAGAGAGAGATTGAGAGAGAGGTAGACAAAGAGAGACAAAGAGAGAGACAGAGAGAGAGACAGAGAAGACAGAGAGACACAGAGAGAGACAGAGAGACTGAGAGAGATAGAGATAGAGACTGAGAGAGACAGAGAGAGATAGAGAGAGAGGGAGACAGAGCGAGACAAAGAGAGAAAGAGAGAGTCAGAAAGAGAGACAGAGAGATACAGAGAGAGACAGAGATAGACAGAGAGAGACTTAGAGACAGAGAGAGAAAGAGAGAGACATAGAGAGACACACAGAGAGACCAAGAGAGCCAGAGAGAGACAATGAGAGACAGAGAGAGACAGAGAGAGACACAGAGAGAGACACAGAGAGACAGAGAGAGACACAGAGAGAGACACACAGAGAGCGACAGACACAGAGAGAGACAGAGATAGAGAGACAGAGACACAAAGAGACACATAGAGATACACAGAGTTACACAGAGAGAGACAGAGACAAGGAGAGAGACAGAGAGAGACAGAGACAAAGTGAAAGAGACTGAGACAGACAGAGAGACAGAGAGAGTCAGAGACATACAGAGAGAGAGACATAGAGAGACAAAGAGAGACACAGAGAGAGACAAACAAAGACAGAGAGAGACAGAGAGAGAGACTGAGATAGAGAGACAGAGACACAGAGATACACATAGAGAGACACAGAGAGAGACAGAGAAAAAGAGAGAGACAGAGACAGAGTGAGAGAGACTGAGAGAGACAGAGAGATGGACAGAGAGAGACAGAGACTAAGAGAGAGACAGAGACTAAGCGAGAGACAGAGAGAGACAGAAAGAGAGACAGAGAGAGTGATAGACACAGAGAGAGACACAGAGAGAGATAGAGAGAGAGGTAGACAGAGAGAGACAAAGAGAGAGACAGAGAGAGAAAGAGAGAGACAGAGAGAGAGATAGACAGAGACAGAGAGAGATAGAGAGAGAGACAGAGAGAGACAGAGAGAGACAGAGACAAAGAGAGAGACAGATAGAGACAGAGACAGAATGAGAGAGACTGAGAGACAGAGAGAGACACAGAGAGAGACAGAGAGAGAAAATGAGAGACAGAGAGAAACAGAGATAGAGAGACAGAGACACAGAGATACATAAGAGAGACACAGAGAGAGACAGAGACAAAGAGAGAGACAGAGACAGAGTGAGAGTGACTGAGAGAGACACAGAGACGGACAGTTAGAGACAGAGACAAAGAGAGAAACAGAGAGAAACAGAGATAGAGACAGAGAGAGAGACAGAGAGAGTGATAGAGAGACAGAGAGAGAGACACAGGGAGAGATAGAGAGGTAGACAGAGAGAGACAGAGAGACAGAGAGAGAGACAGAGAGAGACACAGAGAGAGACAGAGAGAGACAGAGAGAGAGACAAAGAAGACAGAGAGAGACACAGAGAGAGAGAGACAGAGAGAGATGAGAGAGACAGAGAGAGACAGAGAGAGACAGAGATAGAGACAGCGAGAGACAGAGAGAGACAGAGATAGACAGAGATAGAAAGACAGAGAGAGACATAGAGAGACAGAGAGCGACAGAGATAGAGAAAGAGATAGACAGAGAGAGAGACAGAGACACACAGAGAGACAGAGAGAGACAGAGAGAGAGACAGAGAGAGACAGAGAGAGACTGAGAGAGACAGAGATAGAGACTGAGAGAGACAGAGAGATACAGAGAGGGAGGGAGACAGAGAGAGACAAAGAGAGACAGAGAGAGACAGAGAGAGAGACACACGAAACAGATAGAGACATAGAAAGACACAGAGAGAGACAGAGAGAGACAAAGAGAGAGACAGAGAAGACAGAGAGAGACACAGAGAGAGACAGAGAGACAGAGAGACACAGAGAGAGACAGAGAGAGACAGAGATAGACACAGAGAGAGACAGAGAGAGACAAAGAGAGACACAGAGAGACAAACAAAGACAGAGAGAGAGACAGAGAGAGAGACTGAGATAGCGAGACAGAGACACAGAGATACACATAGAGAGACACAGAGAGAGACAGAGAAAAAGAGAGAGACAGAGACAGAGTGAGAGAGACTGAGAGAGACAGAGAGATGGACAGAGAGAGACAGAGACTAAGAGAGAGACAGAGACTAAGTGAGAGACAGAGAGAGACATAAAGAGAGACAGAGAGAGTGATAGACACAGAGAGAGACACAGAGAGAGATAGAGAGAGGTAGACAGAGAGAGACAAAGAGAGAGACAGAGAGAGAAAGAGAGAGACAGACAGAGAAAGACAGAGAGAGACAGATAGAGAGACAGAGAGAGACACAGAGAGAGACAGAGAGAGACAGAGAGAGACACAGAGAGACACAGAGAGAGAGAGAGAGAGAGAGATATAGAGAGAGATACAGAGAGAGAGACAGAGAGAGACAGAGAGAGAGACAGAGAAGACAGAGAGACACACACAGAGCGAGACTGAGAGAGACAGAGATAGACACTGAGAGAGACAGAAAGAGACACAGAGAGAGACAGAGAGAGACAGAGAGAGACAGAGATAGAGACAGAGAGAAACAGAGAGAGAGACAGAGAGAGACATAGAGAGACAGAGAGAGACAGAGATAGAGACAGAGAGAGACAGAGAGAGACAGAGAGAGACACACAGAGAGACAGAGAGAGACTGAGAGAGACAGAGATAGAGACTGAGAGAGACAGAGAGATACAGAGAGGGAGGGAGACAGAGAGAGACAAAGAGAGACAGAGAGAGAGACACATGAAGCAGATAGAGACATAGAGAGACACAGAGAGAGACAGAGAGAGACAGGAAATAAACAGGGAGAGACAGAGTTAGAGACAGAGAGAGACCGAGAGAGACAATGAGAGACAGAGAGAGACAGAGAGAGACAGAGAGAGACAGAGAAAGACACAGAGAGAGACAGAGAGAGACAGAGAGAGACACAGAGAGAGACACAGAGAGTGACAGAGACATAGAGAGACAGAGATAGAGAGACAGAGACACAAAGAGGCTCATAGAGATACACAGAGAGACACAGAGAGAGACAGAGACAGAGTGAAAGAGACTGAGACATACAGAGAGAGAAACAGAGAGAGACAGAGACATACAGAGAGAGAGACATAGAGAGACAGAGAGAGACACAGAGAGAGACTAACAAAGACAGAGAGAGAGACAGACAGAGAGACAGAGATACAGAGACAGAGACACAGAGAAACACATAGAGAGACACAGAGAGAGACAGAGACAAAGAGAGAGACAGAGACAGAGTGAGAGAGGCTGAGAGAGACAGAGAGACAGAGAGCGACAGAGACTAAGAGAGAGACAAGAGAGACACAGATAGAAACAGAGAGAGACAGATAGAGAGACAGAGAGAGTGATAGACACAGAGAGAGACACAGAGAGAGATAGAGAGAGAGTTAGACAGAGAGGGACAAAGAGAGAGACAGAGAGAGACAAAGACAAAGAGAGAGACAGAGAGAGACAGAGACAAAGTGAGAGAGACTGAGAGACAGAGAGAGACAGAGAGACAGAGAGAGACAATGAGAGACAGAGAGAGACACAGAGGGAGACAGAGAGACAGAGAGAGACAGAGAGAGACAGAGAGAGACAGAGAAAGAGAGAAAGAAAGACAGAGACACAGAGATACACAAGAGAGACAAGGAGAGAGACAGAGACAAAGAGAGACAGAGACAGAGTGAGAGTGACAGAGAAACAGAGAGACCGACAGAGAGAAACAGAGACAAATACAGAAACAGAGAGAGATAGAGATAGAGAAAGAGAGAGACAGAGAGAGACAGTGAGAGTGATAGAGAGACACAGAGAGAGACACAGAGAGTGATAGAGAGAGAGGTAGACAAAGAGAGACAAAGAGAGAGTCAGAGAGAGACAGAGAGAGAGACAGAGAGACAGAGAGAGACACAGAGAGAGATAGAGAGAGACAGAGAGAGACTGAGAGAGACAGAGATAGAGACTGAGAGAGACAGAGAGAAAGACAGAGAGACAGAGAGAGACAGAGAGAGACACAGAGAGAGACAGAGATAGTCAGAGAGAGACAGAGATAGACAGAGAGAGAGACATAGATACAGAAAAGAGACAAAGAGAGAGAGACAAAGAGAGACAGAGAAAGACAGAGAGAGACAGAGAGACGGAGAGAGACAGAGAGAGACAGATATAGAGACAGAGAGAGACAGAGAAAGACACAGAGAGAAACACAGAGAGACAGAGAGAGAGACAGAGAGATGAGAGAGACAGAGAGAGAGACAGAGAGAGACACAGAGATGACAGAGACATACAGAGAGAGACAAAGAGAGCAGAGAGAGTCAGAGAGAGACAGAGAGACAGAGAGAGACAGAGAGAGAGACAGAGAGAGAGACAGAGAAAGAGAAAGAGGGTGACAGAGAGACACATAAAAGAGACAGAGAGAGACAGAGAGAGACAGAGAGAGACAGATAGAGAGACAGAGAGAGACACAGAGAGAGACAGAAAGAGAGACAGAGAGAGACGAGCGAGACAGAGAGAGAGAGAGACAGAGAGAGACAGAGAGAGAAAGAGAGAGAGACAGAGAGACACAAAGAAAGAAACGAGATAGACGGAGAGAGACAGAGAGAGAGACAGAGAGAGACACAGAGAGACACAGAGAGAGACAGAGAGAGACGCAGAGAGAGACAGAGAGAGAGATACAGAGAGAGAGACAGAGAGAGACAGAGAGAGAGAGACAGAGAGAGACAGAGAGAGACAGATAGAGGCAGAGAGAGACAGAGATAGACACTGAGAGAGACAGAAAGAGACACAGAGAGAGACAGAGCGAGACAGAGAGAGACAGAGATAGAGACAGAGAGAGACAGAGAGAGAGACAGAGAGAGACATAGAGAGACAGAGAGAGACATAGATAGAGACAGAGAGA
>NW_028227276.1:10651358-10653858 GCF_978045245.1 Mus caroli
AGAGACAGAAGAGAGACGGAGAGAGACAGAGAGAGACACAGAGAGAGACAGATATAGAGACAGAGAGAGACAGAAAAAGACACAGAGAGAAACACAGAGAGACACTGAGAGAGACAGAGAGACAGAGAGAGACAGAGAGAGAAAGATAGAGAGACAGAGAGAGACATACAGAAAGAGACAGAGAGAGACAGAGAGGGACACAGAGAGAGAAAGAGAGAGAGAGCGAGACAGAGATAGACAGAGAGAGAGACAGAGACAAAGAGAGTGACTGAGAAAGTCAGAGAGAGACAGAGAGAGACACAGAGAGAGACAGAGATAGAGAGAGACACAGGGAGACACAGAGAGAGAGAGAGGGACAGAGAGAGAGAAAGGGAGAGACAGAGAGAGACAGAGAGAGACAGAAAAGAGTCAAAGGGAGAGAGACAGAGTGAGACAGAGAAAGACAGAGCTAGACAGAGAGACACAGATAGAGACAGAGAGAGAGAGACAGAGTCAGAGATAGAGACAGAGAGAGAAAGAGAGAAACAGAGAGACACAGAGAGAGACACAGAGAGAGACAGAGATAGAGAGAGACACAGGGAGACACAGAGAGAGACAGAGAGGGACAGAGAGAGAGAAAGGGAGAGACAAAGAGAGAGACAGAGATAGACAGAGAGAGAGGGAGAGAGACACAGAGAGTGAGACATACAGAGACATACAGAGACATACAGAGAGAGACGAGAGAGACAGAGAGAGACAGAGAGAGAGACAGAGATAAAGAGAGTGACTGAGAAAGTAAGAGAGAGACAGAGAGAGAGACAGAGAGAGACAAAAAGAGAAACAGAGAGAGAGACAGAGAGAAACAGAGAGAGAGAGAGAGAGAGACAGAGATAGACAGAGAGAGACACATAGAGAGAAAGAGTGTGAGACAGAGAGAGAGACAGAGAGACAGACAGTGTGAGAGAGACTGACAGAGACAGAGAGAGAGACAGAGAGAGACATACAGAGAGAGACATAGAGAGACAGAGAGAGACACAGAGAGAGACAGAGAGAGAGACAAAGAAAAACAGAGAGAGACAGAAAAGAGACAGAGATTGAGACAGAGAGAGACAGAGTGAGACAGAGAGAGACTGATAGAGAGCCAGAGATATACAGAGAGAGAGAGAGACAGAGAGAGACGAGAGAGACAGAGAGAGACAGAGAGAGACAGAGATAGACAAAGAGAGACAGAGAGAGACATAGAGAGAGACAGAGAAAGACAGAGAGAGACAGAGAGAGAGAAAGAAAAGAGACAGTGATTTAGACAGAGTGAGACAGAGAGAGACAGATAGAGAGACAGAGAGAGACAGAGAGAGAGAGAGACAGAGACAGAGGGAGACGAGAGAGACAGAGAGAGACAGAGATAGAGACAGAGAGAGACACAGAGAGAGACAGAGAAAGAGTCAGAGAGAGAGACTGAGAGAGACAAAGACAGAGACAGAGAGAGACAGAGAGAGACAGAGAGAGACAGAGATAGACAGTGATAGAGAGAGAGAGACACAGAGAGAGACAGAGAGAGACTGAGAGAGAAAGAGATAGAGACAGAGAGAGACAGAGAGAGAGACAGAGAGAGAAACAGAGAGAGACAGAAAGAGAGACAGAGAGAGAGACAGAGACAAAGAGAGTGACTGAGAAAGACAGAGAGAGACAGAGAGAGAGACAGAGCAAGACACAGAGAGACAGAGAGATACAGAGAGAGAGACAAAGAGAGAAGAGAGAGACAGAGAGAGACTGAGAGAGACATAGAGAGACAGAGAGAGAAACAGAGAGAGACAGAGAGAGAGAGAGAGACTGAGAGAGACAGAGAGAGACAGAGATAGACAGAGATAGAGAGAATGAGACACAGCGAAACACAGAGAGAGACAGAGAGAGAAAGAGAGGGAGATAGAAAGAGACAGAGCAAGACGAGAGAGACACAGAAAGAGAAAGAGAGAGACAGAGAGAGAGACAGAGAGAGAGAGAAAGAGAGACAGAGACAAAGAGAGTGAATGAGAGAGACAGAGAGAGACACAGAGTGAGAGACAGAGAGAGACACAGAGAGAGACAGAGAGACAGAGTCAAAGAGAGTGAATAAGAGAGACAGAGAGAGAGACACAGAGAGAGACACAGAGAGAGACACAGAGAGAGACAGAGTGATACAGAGAAAGAGACAAAGAGAAAAGAGAGAGACAGAGAGAGACAGAGAGAGAGACAGAGATAGAGACAGAGAGAGACACAGAGAGAGACAGAGAGAGAAAGATAGACAGAGAGAGACATACAGAAAGAGACAGAGAGAGACAGAGAGAGACACAAAGAGAGAATGAGAGAGAGAGAGACAGAGAGATACAGAAAAGAGACAAAGAAAGAGAGACAGAAAGAGACAGAGAAAGACAGAGAGAGACAGAGAGAGACGCAGAGAGACAGAGAGAGACACAGAGAGAGACAGATATAGAGACAGAGAGAGACAGAGAAAGACACAGAGAGAAACACAGAGAGACACTAG
>NW_028227276.1:10656358-10696358 GCF_978045245.1 Mus caroli
GACACAGAGAGAGACAGAGTGATACAGAGAAAGAGACAAAGAGAAAAGAGAGAGACAGAGAGAGACAGAGAGAGAGACAGAGATAGAGACAGAGAGAGACACAGAGAGAGACAGAGAGAGAAAGATAGAGAGACAGAGAGAGACATACAGAAAGAGACAGAGAGAGACAGAGAGAGACACAGAGAGAGAAAGAGAGAGAGAGACAGAGAGATACAGAAAAGAGACAAAGAAAGAGAGACAGAAAGAGACAGAGAAAGACAGAGAGAGACAGAAGAGAGACGGAGAGAAACAGAGAGAGACACAGAGAGAGACAGATATAGAGACAGAGAGAGACAGAAAAAGACACAGAGAGAAACACAGAGAGACACTGAGAGAGACAGAGAGACAGAGAGAGACAGAGAGAGAAAGATAGAGAGACAGAGAGAGACATACAGAAAGAGACAGAGAGAGACAGAGAGGGACACAGAGAGAGAAAGAGAGAGAGAGCGAGACAGAGATAGACAGAGAGAGAGACAGAGACAAAGAGAGTGACTGAGAAAGTCAGAGAGAGACAGAGAGAGACACAGAGAGAGACAGAGATAGAGAGAGACACAGGGAGACACAGAGAGAGACAGAGAGAGACAGAGAGAGAGAAAGGGAGAGACAGAGAGAGACAGAGAGAGACAGAAAAGAGACAAAGGGAGAGAGACAGAGTGAGACAGAGAAAGACAGAGCTAGACAGAGAGACACAGATAGAGACAGAGAGAGAGAGACAGAGTCAGAGATAGAGACAGAGAGAGAAAGAGAGAAACAGAGAGACACAGAGAGAGACACAGAGAGAGACAGAGATAGAGAGAGACACAGGGAGACACAGAGAGAGACAGAGAGGGACAGAGAGAGAGAAAGGGAGAGACAAAGAGAGAGACAGAGATAGACAGAGAGAGAGGGAGAGAGACACAGAGAGTGAGACATACAGAGACATACAGAGACATACAGAGAGAGACGAGAGAGACAGAGAGAGACAGAGAGAGAGACAGAGATAAAGAGAGTGACTGAGAAAGTAAGAGAGAGACAGAGAGAGAGACAGAGTGAGACAAAGAGAGAAACAGAGAGAGAGACAGAGAGAAACAGAGAGAGAGAGAGAGAGAGACAGAGATAGACAGAGAGAGACACATAGAGAGAAAGAGTGTGAGACAGAGAGAGAGACAGAGAGACAGACAGTGTGAGAGAGACTGACAGAGACAGAGAGAGAGACAGAGAGAGACATACAGAGAGAGACATAGAGAGACAGAGAGAGACACAGAGAGAGACAGAGAGAGAGACAAAGAAAAACAGAGAGAGAGACAGAAAAGAGACAGAGATTGAGACAGAGAGAGACAGAGTGAGACAGAGAGAGACAGATAGAGAGCCAGAGATATACAGAGAGAGAGAGAGACAGAGAGAGACGAGAGAGACAGAGAGAGACAGAGAGAGACAGAGATAGACAAAGAGAGACAGAGAGAGACATAGAGAGAGACAGAGAGAGACAGAGAGAGACAGAGAGAGAGAAAGAAAAGAGACAGTGATTTAGACAGAGTGAGACAGAGAGAGACAGATAGAGAGGCAGAGAGAGACAGAGAGAGAGAGAGACAGAGACAGAGGGAGACGAGAGAGACAGAGAGAGACAGAGATAGAGACAGAGAGAGACACAGAGAGAGACAGAGAAAGAGTCAGAGAGAGAGACTGAGAGAGACAAAGACAGAGACAGAGAGAGACAGAGAGAGACAGAGAGAGACACAGAAAGAGACAGAGAGAGAGAAATAGAGGGAGATAGAAAGAGACAGAGCGAGACGAGAGAGACACAGAGAGAGAAAGAGAGAGACAGAGAGAGACAGAAAGAGAGACAGAGACAAAGAGACTGAATGAGAGAGAAAAGAGAGACACAGAGAGAGAGACACAGAGAGACAGAGAGACAGACAGAGAGAGAGACAGAGTCAAAGAGAGTGAATAAGTGAGACAGAGAGAGACACAGAGAGAGAGACATAGAGAGACACAGAGAGAGACAGAGTGATACAGAGAAAGGAGGAAAGAGAGAAGAGAGAGACAGAGAGAGACATAGAGGGACAGATAGACAGAGAGAGAGACAGAGATAGAGACAGAGAGAGACACAGAGAGAGACAGCGAGAGAAAGATAGAGAGACAGAGAGAGACATACAGAAACAGACAGAGAGAGACAGAGAGAGACACAGAGAGAGAAAGAGAGAGAGAGACAGAGATAGACAGAGAGAGAGACAGAGAGATACAGAAAAGAGACAAAGAGAGAGAGACAAAAAGAGACAGAGAAAGACAGAGAGAGACAGAGAGAGAGATGGAGAGAGACAGAGAGAGACACAGAGAGAGACAGATATAGAGACATAGAGAGACAGAGAAAGACACAGAGAGACAGTGAGAGAGACAGAGAGACAGAGAGAGACAGAGAGATGACAGAGACATACAGAGAGAGACAAAGACAGTAGGGAGAGACAGAGAGAGACAAAGAAAGACACAGCAAGAGTCAGAGAGAGAGAGATACAGAGAGAGACAGAGAGAGACAGAGAGACAGAGAGAGACAGAGAGAGGCAGAGATAGACAGAGAAAGAGAAAGAGAGAGACAGAGAGAGAGACAGAGAGAGAGACAGAGAGAGACAGAAAAGAGACAAACAGAGAGAGACAGAGAAAGACAGAGACAGAGAGACACAGAGTGAGACAGAGAGAGAGAGAGACAGAGACAGAGATAGAGACAGAGAGAAACAGAGAGAGACAGAGAGAGACACAGAGAGACACAGAGAGAGACAGAGATAGAGAGAGACACAGGGATACACAGATAGAGACAGAGAGGGACAGAGAGTGAGACAGAGAGAGAGACAGAGAGAGACAGAGACAGGGTGAGAGAGACTGAGTGAGACAGAGAGAGACAGAGAGAGAGACACAAAAAGAGACACAGAGAGAGACAGAGAGAAACAGAGCGAGACAAAGAGAGACAGAGAGAGAGACAGAGAAAGACAGAGAGAGACAGAGAAAGACAAAGAAAGAGAGAGAGAGACAGAGAGAGTGACAGACAGAGAAAGAGAGAGACAGAGAGAGATACAGAGAGAGACACAGAGAGAAACAGAGGGAGAGACAGAGAAAGAGAAAGAGAGAGACAAAGAGAGAGACAGAGAAAGAGACAGAGAGAGACAGAAAATAGACAGAGAGAGACACAGAGACAGACAGAGAGAGACAGAGACAGACAGATAGAGAGACAAAGAGAGACACAGAGAGAGACAGAGAGAGAAACAGAGAGAGATGAGAGAGACAGAGAGAGACAGAGAGAGACAGAGAGAGAGACAGAGAGAGACAAAGAAAGAAACAGAGATAGACAAAGAGAGACAGAGAGAGAGACAGAGAGAGACACAGAGAGACACAGAGAGAGACAGAAAGAGACAGAGAGAGAGAGAGATACAGAGAGACAGAGACAGAGAGACAGAGAGAGACAGAGACAGAGATAGACAGTGATAGAGAGAGAGAGACACAGAGAGAGACAGAGAGAGACTGAGAGAGAAAGTGATAGAGACAGAGAGAGACAATGAGAAACACAGAGAGAGACAGAGAAAGAGTCAGAGAGAGAGACTGAGAGAGACAAAGAGAGACAGAGAGAGACAGAGAGAGACACTGAAAGAGACAGAGAGAGAGAAAGAGATGGAGATAGAAAGAGACAGAGCGAGACGAGAGAGACACTGAGAGATAAAGAGAGAGACAGAGAGAGACAGAAAGAGAGACAGAGACAAAGAGAGTGAATGAGAGAGACAGAGAGAGACACAGAGAGAGACACAGAGAGACACAGAGAGAGACAGAGAGAGAGACAGAGTCAAAGAGAGTGAATAAGTGAGACAGAGAGAGACACAGAGAGAGAGACACAGAGAGACAGAGAGAGAGACAGAGTGATACAGAGAAAGAGACAAAGAGAGAAGAGAGAGACAGAGAGAGACAAATAGACAGAGAGAGAGACAGAGATAGAGACAGAGAGAGACACAGAGAGAGAGACAGCGAGAGAAAGATAGAGAGACAGAGAGAGACATACAGAAAGAGACAGAGAGAGACAGAGAGAGACACAGAGAGAGAAAGAGAGAGAGAGACAGAGATAGACAGAGAGAGAGACAGAGAGATACAGAAAAGAGACAGAGAGAGACAAAAAGAGACAGAGAAAGACAGAGAGAGACAGAGAGAGAGACAGAGAGAGACACAGAGAGAGACAGATATAGAGACAGAGAGAGACAGAGAAAGACAAACAGAGACAGTGAGAGAAACAGAGATACAGAGAGAGACAGAGAGAGACAGAGAGAGACAAAGAAAGACACAGCGAGAGACAGAGAGAGTGAGATACAGAGAGAGAGACAGAGAGAGACAGAGAGAGACAGAGAGACAGAGAGAGACAGAGAGAGGCAGAGATAGACAGAGAAAGAGAAAGAGAGAGAAAGAGAGAGAGACAGAGAGAGAGAAAGAGAGAGACAGAAAAGAGACAAACAGAGAGAGACAGAGAAAGACAGAGACAGAGAGACACAGAGTGAGACAGAGAGAGAGAGAGAGACAGAGACAGAGATAGAGACAGAGAGAAACACAGAGAGAGACAGAGAGAGAAACAGAGAGAGACAGAGAGAGACACAGAGAGACACAGAGAGAGACAGAGATAGAGACAGAGAGAGACACAGAGAGAGACAGAGAAAGAGTCAGAGAGAGACTGAGAGAGACAAAGACAGAGACAGAGAGAGACAGAGAGAGACAGAAAGAGACAGAGAGAGATACAAAAAGAGACAGAGAGAGAGAAAGAGAGGGAGATAGAAAGAGACAGAGCGAGACGAGAGAGACACAGAGAGAGAAAGAGAGAGACAGAGAGAGACAGAAAGAGAGACAGAGACAAAGAGAGTGAATGAGAGAGACAAGAGAGACACAGAGAGATAAACACAGAGAGACACAGAGAGAGACAGAGAGAGAGACAGAGTCAAAGAGAGTGAATAAGTGAGACAGAGAGAGACACAGAGAGACACAGAGAGAGACAGTGATACAGAGAAAGAGGCAAAGAGGGAAGAGAGAGACAGAGAGAGACATAGAGGGACAGATAGACAGAGAGAGAGACAGAGATAGAGACAGAGAGAGACACAGAAAGAGACAGCGAGAGAAAGATAGAGAGACAGAGAGAGACATACAGAAACAGACAGAGAGAGACAGAGGGAGACACAGAGAGAGAAAGAGAGAGAGAGACAGAGATAGACAGAGAGAGAGACAGAGAGATACAGAAAAGAGACAAAGAGAGAGAGACAAAAAGAGACAGAGAAAGACAGAGAGAGACAGAGAGAGAGATGGAGAGAGACAGAGAGAGACACAGAGAGAGACAGATATAGAGACATAGAGAGACAGAGAAAGACACAGAGAGACAGTGAGAGAGACAGAGAGACAGAGAGAGACAGAGAGATGACAGAGACATACAGAGAGAGACAAAGAGAGTAGGGAGAGACAGAGAGAGAGACAGAGAGAGACAAAGAAAGACACAGCGAGAGACAGAGAGAGAGAGATACAGAGAGAGACAGAGAGAGACAGAGAAACAGAGAGAGACAGAGAGAAACAGAGAGAGACACAGAAAGAGACAGAGAGAGAGAAAGAGAGGGAGACAGAAAGAGACAGAGCGAGACGAGAGAGACACAGAGAGAGAAAGAGAGAGACAGAGAGAGAGACAGAGAGAGACAGAAAGAGAGACAGAGACAAAGAGAGTGAATGAGAGAGACAGAGAGAGACACAGAGAGAGAGACAGAGAGAGACACAGAGAGAGACAGAGTGATACAGAAAGAGACAAAGAGAGAGAGACAGAAAGAGACAGAGAAAGACAGAGAGAGACAGAGAGAGAGACGGAGAGAGACAGAGAGAGACACAGAGAGAGACAGAAAGAGACAAAGAGAGAGAGACAGAAAGAGACAGAGAAAGACAGAGAGAGAGAGATAGAGAGACGGAGAGACACAGAGAGAGACACAGAGAGTAACAGATATAGAGACAGAGAGAGACAGAGAAAGACAGAGGAAACACAGAGAGACAGTGAGAGAGACAGAGAGACAGAGAGAGACAGAGAGATGACAGAGGCATACAGAGAGTGACAAAGACAGTAGGGAGAGACAGAGAGAGACAGAGAGAGACAAAGAAAGACACAGCGAGAGACAGAGAGAGAGAGATACAGAGAGAGACAGAGAGAGACAGAGAGACAGAGAGAGACAGAGAGAGGCAGAGATAGACAGAGAAAGAGAAAGAGAGAGACAGAGAGAGAGACAGAGAGAGAGACAGAGAGAGACAGAAAAGAGACAAACAGAGAGAGACAGAGAAAGACAGAGACAGAGAGACACAGAGTGAGACAGAGAGAGAGAGAGACAGAGACAGAGATAGAGACAGAGAGAAACAGAGAGAGAGACAGAGAGAGAAACAGAGAGAGACAGAGAGAGACACGGAGAGACACAGAGAGAGACAGAGATAGAGAGAGACACAGGGATACACAGATAGAGACAGAGAGGGACAGAGAGTGAGACAGGTAGAGACAGAGAGAGAAACAGAGAGAGACAGAGAGAGACACAGAGAGACACAGAGAGAGACAGAGATAGAGACAGAGAGAGACACAGAGAGAGACAGAGAAAGAGTCAGAGAGAGAGACTGAGAGAGACAAAGACAGAGACAGAGAGAGACAGAGAGAGACAGAAAGAGACAGAGAGAGACACAAAAAGAGACAGAGAGAGAGAAAGAGACAGAGCGAGACAAGAGAGACACAGAGAGAGAAAGAGAGAGACAGAGAGAGACAGAAAGAGAGACAGAGACAAAGAGAGTGAATGAGAGAGACAAGAGAGACACAGAGAGAGAGACACAAAGAGACACAGAGAGAGACAGAGAGAGAGACAGATTCGAAGAGAGTGAATAAGTGAGACAGAGAGAGACACAGAGAGACACAGAGAGAGACAGTGATACAGAGAAAGAGGCCAAGAGAGAAGAGAGAGACAGAGAGAGACATAGAGGGACAGATAGACAGAGAGAGAGACAGAGATAGAGACAGAGAGAGACACAGAGAGAGACAGCGAGAGAAAGATAGAGAGACAGAGAGAGACATACAGAAACAGACAGAGAGAGACAGAGAGAGACAGAGAGAGACACAGAGAGAGAAAGAGAGAGACAGAGATAGACAGAGAGAGAGACAGAGAGATACAGAAAAGAGACAAAGAGAGAGAGACAAAAAGAGACAGAGAAAGACAGAGAGAGACAGAGAGAGAGATGGAGAGAGACAGAGAGAGACACAGAGAGAGACAGATATAGAGACATAGAGAGACAGAGAAAGACACAGAGAGAAAGTGAGAGAGACAGAGAGACAGAGAGAGACAGAGAGATGACAGAGATATACAGAGAGAGACAAAGAGAGTAGGGAGAGACAGAGAGAGAGACAGAGAGAGACAAAGAATGACACAGCGAGAGACAGAGAGAGAGAGATACAGAGAGAGACAGAGAGAGACACAGAAAGAGACAGAGAGAGAGAAAGAGAGGGAGACAGAAAGAGACAGAGCGAGACGAGAGAGACACAGAGAGAGAAAGAGAGAGACAGAGAGAGAGACAGAGAGAGACAGAAAGAGAGACAGAGACAAAGAGAGTGAATGAGAGAGACAGAGAGAGACACAGAGAGAGAGACAGAGAGAGACACAGAGAGAGACAGAGAGAGAGACAGAGTCAAATAGAGTGAATAAGAGAGACAGAGAGAGACAGAGAGAGAGACAGAGAGAGACACAGAGAGAGACAGAGTGATACAGAAAGAGACAAAGAGAGAGAGACAGAAAGAGACAGAGAAAGACAGAGAGAGACAGAGAGAGAGACGGAGGGAGACAGAGAGAGACACAGAGAGAGACAGAAAGAGACAAAGAGAGAGAGACAGAAAGAGACAGAGAAAGACAGAGAGAGACAGATAGAGAGACGGAGAGACACAGAGAGAGACACAGAGAGAGACAGATATAAAGACAGAGAGAGACAGAGAAAGACACAGAGGAAACACAGAGAGACAGTGAGAGAGACAGAGAGAGACAGAGTGATACAGAAAGAGACAAAGAGAGAGAGACAGAGAGAGACAGAGAGAGACAGATAGACAGAGAGAGAGACAGAGATAGACAGAGAGAGAGACAGAGAGATACAGAAAGAGACAAAGAGAGAGAGACAGAAAGAGACAGAGAAAGACAGAGAGAGACAGAGAGAGAGACGGAGAGAGACAGAGAGAGACACAGAGAGAGACAGATATAGAGACAGAGAGAGACAGAGAAAGACACAGAAAGAAACACAGAGAGACAGTGAGAGAGACAGAGAGACAGAGAGAGAGATGGAGAGAGACAGAGAGAGACACAGAGATGACAGAGACATACAGAGAGAGACAAAGAGAGTAGAGAGAGACAGAGAAAGACAGAGAGAGACAAAGAAAGACACAGAGAGAGACAGAGAGATATATAGAGAGAGACAGAGAGAGACAGAAACAGACAGAGAGACAGAGAGAGACAGAGAGATAGACAGAGAGAGACAGAGAGAGACACAGAGAGCAAAAGAGAGAGACAGAGAGTTACACAAAGAGAGCATAGAGATACAGAGAGACAAAGAGAGAAGAGAGACAGAGAGAGACAGAGATATAGAAAGAGAGATACAGAGAGAGACACAGAGAGAAACATAGAAACAGAGAGAGTGAGACATAGAGAGACACAGAGAGCGACAGAGTGAGACAGAGAGAGAGACAGAGAGAGAGGCAGAGAGAGACACAGAGAGACACAGAGAGAGACACAGAGAGAAAAGAGACAAAGAGAGAGAGATAGAGAGAGACAGAGAAAGACAGGGAAGGACAGATAGAGAGAAAGAAAAAGAGACAGAGACAAAGAGAGAGAGAGTCAGAGACAGAGTGAGAGAGACATAGAGAGACAGAGGGATACTGAGAGAGACAGAGAGAGACAGAAAAGAGACAAAGGGAGACAGAGAGAGACAGAGAAAGACAGAGCTAGACAGAGAGACACAGAGAGAGACAGAGAGAGAGAGAGAGACAGAGTCAGAGATAGAGACATAGAGAGAAAGAGAGAGAAACAGAGAGAGACAGAGAGAAACACAGAGTGAGACAGAGATAGAGAGAGACACAGGGAGACACAGAGAGAGACAGAGAGGGACAGAGAGAGAGAAAGGGAGAGACAGAGAGAGAGACAGAGAAAGGCAGAGACAGAGGGAGAGAGACAGAGAGAGAGACATACAGAGAGAGACATAGAGAGACAGAGAGAGACACAGAAAGAGACAGAGAGAGACAGAGAGAGAGACAGAGAGAGACAGAGATAGACAGAGAGAGACACATAGAGAGAAAGAGAGTGAGAAAGAGAGAGAGACAGAGAGAGACAGAGACAGTGTGAGAGAGACTGACAGACACAGAGAGAGAGACAGAGAGAGACCTATAGAGAGAGATATAGAGAGACTGAGAGAGACACAGAGAGAGACAGAGAGAGACAAAGAAAGACAGAGAGAGAGACAGAAAAGAGACAGAGATTGAGACAGAGAGAGACAGAGTGAGACAGAGAGAGACAGATAGAGAGCCTGAGAGATACAGAGAGAGAGAGAGACAGAGAGAGAGACAGAGAGAGAGACAGAGAGAGACAGAGAGAGAGACAGAAAAGAGACAGCAATTTAGACAGAGAGAGACAGAGTGAGACAGAGAAAGACAGATAGAGAGACAGAGAGAAACTGAGAGAGAGAGACAGAGACAGGGAGAGATGAGAGAGACAGAGAAAGACAGTGATAGAGACAGAGAGAGACACAGAGAGAGACAGAGAAAGAGACAGAGAGAGACTGAGAGAGACAAATACAGAGACAGGAGAGACAGAGAGAGACAGAGAGAGACACAGAAAGAGACAGAGAGAGAGAAAGAGAGGGAGACAGAGCGAGACGAGAGAGACACAGAGAGAGAAAGAGAGAGACAGAAAGAGAGACAGAGACAAAGAGAGTGAATGAGAGAGACAGAGAGACACACAGAGAGAGACAGAGAGAGAGACAGAGTCAAAGAGAGTGAATAAGTGAGACAGAGAGAGACAGAGAGAGAGAGACAGAGAGAGACACAGAGAGAGACAGAGTGATACAGAGAAAGAGACAAAGAGAGAAGAGAGAGACAGAGAGAGACAGAGAGATACAGATAGACAGAGAGAGAGACAGAGATAGAGACAGAGAGAGACACAGAGAGAGAAAGAGAGAGAGAGAGACAGAGATACACAGAGAGATACAGAAAAGAGACAAAGAGAGAGAGACAGAAAGAGACAGAGAAAGACAGAGAGAAACAGAGAGAGAGACGGAGAGAGACAGAGAAAGACACAGAGAGAGACAGATATAGAGACAGAGAGAGACAGAGAAAGACACAGAGAGAAACACAGAGAGACAGTGAGAGAGACAGAGAGACAGAGAGAGACAGAGAGAGAGACAGAGAGAGACACAGAGATGACAGAGACATGCAGAAAGAGACAAAGAGAGTAGAGAGAGACAGAGAGAGACAACGAAAGACACAGTAAGAGACAGAGAGATAGAGAGATACAGAGAGAGAGACAGAGAGAGACAGAGAGAGGCAGAGATAGACAGAGAAAGAGAAAGAGAGAGACACAGAAAGAGAGACAGAGAGAGACAGAAAAGAGACAAACAGAGAGAGACAGAGAAAGACAGAGAGAGACAGAGAGACACAGAGAGAGACAGAGAGAGAGAGAGACCGAGACAGAGATAGAGACAGAGAGAAACAGAGAGAGAAACAGAGAGAGACAGGGAGAGACACAGAGAGACACAGAGAGAGATGAGATAGAGAGAGACACAGGGAACACAGAGAGAGACAGAGAGGGACAGAGAGTGAGACAGGTAGAGACAGAGAGAGAGACAGAGAGAGACAGAGACAGATTGAAAGAGACTGAGTGAGACACAGAGAGAGACAGAGAGAGAGACACAAAGAGACACAGAGAGAGACAGAGAGAAACAGAGCGAGACAAAGAGAGACAGAGAGAGACAGAGAGAGAGACAGACAGAGAAAGAGAGAGAAAGAGAGAGATACAGAGAGAGACACAGAGAGAGACAGAGGGAGAGACAGAGAAAGAGAAAGAGAGAGACAAAGAGAGAAACAGAGAAAGAGACAGAGAGAGACACAAAATAGACAGAGAGAAAGACAGAGACAGAGAGAGAGACAGAGACAGACAGATAGAGAGACAGAGAGAGACACAGAGAGAGACAGAGAGAGAGACAGAGAGAGATGAGAGAGACAGAGAAAGACAGAGAGAGAGAGACAGAGAGAGACAAAGAAATAAACAGAGATAGATGGAGAGAGACAGAGAGAGAGACAGAGAGAGACACAGAGAGACACAGAGAGAGACAGAGAGAGACACAGAGAGAGACAGAGAGAGAGACAGAGTCAAAGAGAGTGAATAAGTGAGACAGAGAGAGAGAGACAGAGAGAGACACAGAGAGAGACAGAGTGATACACAGAAAGAGACAAAGAGAGAAGAGAGAGACAGAGAGAGACAGAGAGAGACAGATAGACAGAGAGAGAGACAGAGATAGAGACAGAGAGAGACACAGAGAGAGACAGAGAGAGAAAGATAGAGAGACAGAGAGAGACATACAGAAAGAGACAGAGAGAGACAGAGAGAGACACAGAGAGAGAAAGAGAGAGAGAGACAGAGATAGACAGAGAGAGACAGAGAGATACAGAAAAGAGACAAGGAGAGAGAGAGAGACAGAAAGAGACAGAGAAAGACAGAGAGAAAAGAGAGAGAGACGGAGAGAGACAGAGAGAGACACAGAGAGAGACAGATATAGAGACAGAGAGAGACAGAGAAAGACACAGAGAGAAACACAGAGAGACAGTGAGAGAGACAGAGAGACAGAGAGAGAGACAGAGAGAGACACAGAGATGACAGAGACATACAGAGAGAGACAAGGGAGTAGAGAGAGAGAGAGACAGAGAGAGACAAAGAAAGACACAGAAAGAGACAGAGAGAGAGAGATACAGAGAGAGAGACAAAGAGAGACAGAGAGACAGAGAGAGACAGAGAGAGGCAGAGATAGACAGAGAAAGAGAAAGAGAGAGACAGAGAGAGACAGAGAGAGACAGAAAAGAGACAAACAGAGACAGAGAAAGACAGAGAGAGACAGAGAGACACAGAGAGAGACAGAGAGAGACAGAGACAGAGACATAGATAGAGACAGAGAAAAACAGAGAGAGAGACAGATAGAGAAACAGAGAGAGACAGAGAGAGACACAGAGAGAGACAGAGATAGAGAGAGACACAGGGAACACAGAGAGAGACAGAGAGGGACAGAGAGTGAGACAGGTAGAGACAGAGAGAGAGACAGAAATAGACTTACACAGAGTGAGAGAGACTGAGTGAGACAGAGAGAGAGATAGAGAGAGAGACACAAAGAGACACAGGGAGAGACAGAGAGAAACAGAACGAGAAAAAGAGAGACAGAGAGAGACAGAGAGAGAGACAGAGAGAGAGACAGACAGAGAAAGAGATAGACAGAGAGAGATACAGAGAGAGACACAGAGAAAGACAGAGGGAGAGACAGAAAAAGAGAAAGAGAGAGACAAAGAGAGAGACAGAGAAAGAGACAGAGAGAGACAGAAAATATACAGAGAGAGAGACAGAGACAGACAGAGAGAGAGAGAGACAGACAGAAAGAGAGACAGAGAGAGACAGAAAGAGATGAGAGAGACAGAGAGAGACAGAGAAAGACACAGAGAGACAGTGAGAGAGAAAGAGAGACAGAGAGAGACATAGAGAGACAGAGAGATGTCAGAGACATACAGAGAGAGACAAAGAGAGTAGAGAGAGACAGAGAGAGACAGAGAGAGACAAAGAAAGACACAGCGAGAGACAGAGAGAGAGAGATACAGAGAGAGAGACAGAGAGAGACAGAGAGAGACAGAGAGACAGAGAGAGACAGAGAGAGGCAGAGATAGACAGAGAAAGAGAAAGAGAGAGACAGAGAGAGAGACAGAGAGAGAGACAGAGAGAGACAGAAAATAGAGAAACAGAGAGAGACAGAGAAAGACAGAGACACAGAGAGACACAGAGTGAGACAGAGAGAGAGAGAGACAGAGACAGAGATAGAGACAGAGAGAAACAGAGAGAGAGACAGAGAGAGAAACAGAGAGAGACAGAGAGAGACACAGAGAGACACAGAGAGAGACAGAGATAGAGAGAGACACAGGGAGACACAGATAGAGACAGAGAGGGACAGAGAGTGAGACAGGTAGAGACAGAGAGAGAGACAGAGAGAGACAGAGACAGAGTGAGAGAGACTGAGTGAGACAGAGAGAGACAGAGAGAGAGACACACAAAGAGACACAGAGAGAGACAGAGAGAAACAGAGCGAGACAAAGAGAGACAGAGAGAGAGACAGAGAAAGACAGAGAGAGACAGAGAAAGACAAAGAAAGAGAGAGAGAGACAGAGAGAGTGACAGACAGAGAAAGAGAGAGACAGAGAGAGATACAGAGAGAGACACAGAGAGAGACAGAGGGAGAGACAGAGAAAGAGAAAGAGAGAGACAAAGAGAGAGACAGAGTAAGAGACAGAGAGAGACAGAAAATAGACAGAGAGAGACACAGAGACAGACAGCGAGAGAAAGATAGAGAGACAGAGAGAGACATACAGAAACAGACAGAGAGAGACAGAGAGAGACACAGAGAGAGAAAGAGAGAGACAGAGATAGACAGAGAGAGAGACAGAGAGATACAGAAAAGAGACAAAGAGAGAGAGACAAAAAGAGACAGAGAAAGACAGAGAGAGACAGAGAGAGAGATGGAGAGAGACAGAGAGAGACACAGAGAGAGACAGATATAGAGACATAGAGAGACAGAGAAAGACACAGAGAGAAAGTGAGAGAGACAGAGAGACAGAGAGAGACAGAGAGATGACAGAGATATACAGAGAGAGACAAAGAGAGTAGGGAGAGACAGAGAGAGAGACAGAGAGAGACAGAGAGAGACACAGAAAGAGACAGAGAGAGAGAAAGAGAGGGAGACAGAAAGAGACAGAGCGAGACGAGAGAGACACAGAGAGAGAAAGAGAGAGACAGAGAGAGAGACAGAGAGAGACAGAAAGAGAGACAGAGACAAAGAGAGTGAATGAGAGAGACAGAGAGAGACACAGAGAGAGAGACAGAGAGAGACACAGAGAGAGACAGAGAGAGAGACAGAGTCAAATAGAGTGAATAAGAGAGACAGAGAGAGACAGAGAGAGAGAGACAGAGAGAGACACAGAGAGAGACAGAGTGATACAGAAAGAGACAAAGAGAGAGAGACAGAAAGAGACAGAGAAAGACAGAGAGAGACAGAGAGAGAGACGGAGAGAGACAGAGAGAGACACAGAGAGAGACAGAAAGAGACAAAGAGAGAGAGACAGAAAGAGACAGAGAAAGACAGAGAGAGACAGATAGAGAGACGGAGAGACACAGAGAGAGACACAGAGAGAGACAGATATAAAGACAGAGAGAGACAGAGAAAGACACAGAGGAAACACAGAGAGACAGTGAGAGAGACAGAGAGAGACAGAGTGATACAGAAAGAGACAAAGAGAGAGAGACAGAGAGAGACAGAGAGAGACAGATAGACAGAGAGAGAGACAGAGATAGACAGAGAGAGAGACAGAGAGATACAGAAAGAGACAAAGAGAGAGAGACAGAAAGAGACAGAGAAAGACAGAGAGAGACAGAGAGAGAGACGGAGAGAGACAGAGAGAGACACAGAGAGAGACAGATATAGAGACAGAGAGAGACAGAGAAAGACACAGAAAGAAACACAGAGAGACAGTGAGAGAGACAGAGAGACAGAGAGAGAGATGGAGAGAGACAGAGAGAGACACAGAGATGACAGAGACATACAGAGAGAGACAAAGAGAGTAGAGAGAGACAGAGAAAGACAGAGAGAGACAAAGAAAGACACAGAGAGAGACAGAGAGATATATAGAGAGAGACAGAGAGAGACAGAAACAGACAGAGAGACAGAGAGAGACAGAGAGATAGACAGAGAGAGACAGAGAGAGACACAGAGAGCAAAAGAGAGAGACAGAGAGTTACACAAAGAGAGCATAGAGATACAGAGAGACAAAGAGAGAAGAGAGACAGAGAGAGACAGAGATATAGAAAGAGAGATACAGAGAGAGACACAGAGAGAAACATAGAAACAGAGAGAGTGAGACATAGAGAGACACAGAGAGCGACAGAGTGAGACAGAGAGAGAGACAGAGAGAGAGGCAGAGAGAGACACAGAGAGACACAGAGAGAGACACAGAGAGAAAAGAGACAAAGAGAGAGAGATAGAGAGAGACAGAGAAAGACAGGGAAGGACAGATAGAGAGAAAGAAAAAGAGACAGAGACAAAGAGAGAGAGAGTCAGAGACAGAGTGAGAGAGACATAGAGAGACAGAGGGATACTGAGAGAGACAGAGAGAGACAGAAAAGAGACAAAGGGAGACAGAGAGAGACAGAGAAAGACAGAGCTAGACAGAGAGACACAGAGAGAGACAGAGAGAGAGAGAGAGACAGAGTCAGAGATAGAGACATAGAGAGAAAGAGAGAGAAACAGAGAGAGACAGAGAGAAACACAGAGTGAGACAGAGATAGAGAGAGACACAGGGAGACACAGAGAGAGACAGAGAGGGACAGAGAGAGAGAAAGGGACAGACAGAGAGAGAGACAGAGAAAGGCAGAGACAGAGGGAGAGAGACAGAGAGAGAGAGACATACAGAGAGAGACATAGAGAGACAGAGAGAGACACAGAGAGAGACAGAGAGAGACAGAGAGAGAGACAGAGAGAGACAGAGATAGACAGAGAGAGACACATAGAGAGAAAGAGAGTGAGAAAGAGAGAGAGACAGAGAGAGACAGAGACAGTGTGAGAGAGACTGACAGAGACAGAGAGAGAGACAGAGAGAGACCTATAGAGAGAGATATAGAGAGACTGAGAGAGACACAGAGAGAGACAGAGAGAGACAAAGAAAGACAGAGAGAGAGACAGAAAAGAGACAGAGATTGAGACAGAGAGAGACAGAGTGAGACAGAGAGAGACAGATAGAGAGCCTGAGAGATACAGAGAGAGAGAGAGACAGAGAGAGAGACAGAGAGAGACAGAGAGAGAGACAGAAAAGAGACAGCAATTTAGACAGAGAGAGACAGAGTGAGACAGAGAAAGACAGATAGAGAGACAGAGAGAAACTGAGAGAGAGAGACAGAGACAGGGAGAGATGAGAGAGACAGAGAAAGACAGTGATAGAGACAGAGAGAGACACAGAGAGAGACAGAGAAAGAGACAGAGAGAGACTGAGAGAGACAAATACAGAGACAGGAGAGACAGAGAGAGACAGAGAGAGACACAGAAAGAGACAGAGAGAGAGAAAGAGAGGGAGACAGAGCGAGACGAGAGAGACACAGAGAGAGAAAGAGAGAGACAGAAAGAGAGACAGAGACAAAGAGAGTGAATGAGAGAGACAGAGAGACACACAGAGAGAGACAGAGAGAGAGACAGAGTCAAAGAGAGTGAATAAGTGAGACAGAGAGAGACAGAGAGAGAGAGACAGAGAGAGACACAGAGAGAGACAGAGTGATACAGAGAAAGAGACAAAGAGAGAAGAGAGAGACAGAGAGAGACAGAGAGATACAGATAGACAGAGAGAGAGACAGAGATAGAGACAGAGAGAGACACAGAGAGAGAAAGAGAGAGAGAGAGACAGAGATACACAGAGAGAGACAGAGAGATACAGAAAAGAGACAAAGAGAGAGAGACAGAAAGAGACAGAGAAAGACAGAGAGAAACAGAGAGAGAGACGGAGAGAGACAGAGAAAGACACAGAGAGAAACACAGAGAGACAGTGAGAGAGACAGAGAGACAGAGAGAGACAGAGAGAGACAGAGAGAGACACAGAGATGACAGAGACATGCAGAAAGAGACAAAGAGAGTAGAGAGAGACAGAGAGAGACAACGAAAGACACAGTAAGAGACAGAGAGATAGAGAGATACAGAGAGAGAGACAGAGAGAGACAGAGAGAGGCAGAGATAGACAGAGAAAGAGAAAGAGAGAGACACAGAAAGAGAGACAGAGAGAGACAGAAAAGAGACAAACAGAGAGAGACAGAGAAAGACAGAGAGAGACAGAGAGACACAGAGAGAGACAGAGAGAGAGAGAGAGACCGAGACAGAGATAGAGACAGAGAGAAACAGAGAGAGAAACAGAGAGAGACAGAGAGAGACACAGAGAGACACAGAGAGAGATGAGATAGAGAGAGACACAGGGAACACAGAGAGAGACAGAGAGGGACAGAGAGTGAGACAGGTAGAGACAGAGAGAGAGACAGAGAGAGACAGAGACAGATTGAGAGAGACTGAGTGAGACACAGAGAGAGACAGAGAGAGAGACACAAAGAGACACAGAGAGAGACAGAGAGAAACAGAGCGAGACAAAGAGAGACAGAGAGAGACAGAGAGAGAGACAGACAGAGAAAGAGAGAGAAAGAGAGAGATACAGAGAGAGACACAGAGAGAGACAGAGGGAGAGACAGAGAAAGAGAAAGAGAGAGACAAAGAGAGAAACAGAGAAAGAGACAGAGAGAGACAGAAAATAGACAGAGAGAAAGACAGAGAGAGAGACAGAGACAGACAGATAGAGAGACAGAGAGAGACACAGAGAGAGACAGAGAGAGAGACAGAGAGAGATGAGAGAGACAGAGAAAGACAGAGAGAGAGAGACAGAGAGAGACAAAGAAATAAACAGAGATAGATGGAGAGAGACAGAGAGAGAAACAGAGAGAGACACAGAGAGACACAGAGAGAGACAGAGAGAGACACAGAGAGAGACAGAGAGAGAGACAGAGTCAAAGAGAGTGAATAAGTGAGACAGAGAGAGAGAGACAGAGAGAGACACAGAGAGAGACAGAGTGATACACAGAAAGAGACAAAGAGAGAAGAGAGAGACAGAGAGAGACAGAGAGAGACAGATAGACAGAGAGAGAGACAGAGATAGAGACAGAGAGAGACACAGAGAGAGACAGAGAGAGAAAGATAGAGAGACAGAGAGAGACATACAGAAAGAGACAGAGAGAGACAGAGAGAGACACAGAGAGAGAAAGAGAGAGAGAGACAGAGAGAGACAGAGAGAGACAGAGAGATACAGAAAAGAGACAAGGAGAGAGAGAGAGACAGAAAGAGACAGAGAAAGACAGAGAGAAAAGAGAGAGAGACGGAGAGAGACAGAGAGAGACACAGAGAGAGACAGATATAGAGACAGAGAGAGACAGAGAAAGACACAGAGAGAAACACAGAGAGACAGTGAGAGAGACAGAGAGACAGAGAGAGAGACAGAGAGAGACACAGAGATGACAGAGACATACAGAGAGAGACAAGGGAGTAGAGAGAGAGAGAGAGACAGAGAGAGACAAAGAAAGACACAGAAAGAGACAGAGAGAGAGATACAGAGAGAGAGACAAAGAGAGACAGAGAGACAGAGAGAGACAGAGAGAGGCAGAGATAGACAGAGAAAGAGAAAGAGAGAGACAGAGAGAGACAGAGAGAGACAGAAAAGAGACAAACAGAGACAGAGAAAGACAGAGAGAGACAGAGAGACACAGAGAGAGACAGAGAGAGACAGAGACAGAGACAGAGATAGAGACAGAGAAAAACAGAGAGAGAGACAGATAGAGAAACAGAGAGAGACAGAGAGAGACACAGAGAGAGACAGAGATAGAGAGAGACACAGGGAACACAGAGAGAGACAGAGAGGGACAGAGAGTGAGACAGGTAGAGACAGAGAGAGAGACAGAAATAGACTTACACAGAGTGAGAGAGACTGAGTGAGACAGAGAGAGAGATAGAGAGAGAGACACAAAGAGACACAGGGAGAGACAGAGAGAAACAGAACGAGAAAAAGAGAGACAGAGAGAGACAGAGAGAGAGACAGAGAGAGAGACAGACAGAGAAAGAGATAGACAGAGAGAGATACAGAGAGAGACACAGAGAAAGACAGAGGGAGAGACAGAAAAAGAGAAAGAGAGAGACAAAGAGAGAGACAGAGAAAGAGACAGAGAGAGACAGAAAATATACAGAGAGAGAGACAGAGACAGACAGAGAGAGAGACAGACAGACAGAAAGAGAGACAGAGAGAGACAGAAAGAGATGAGAGAGACAGAGAGAGACAGAGAAAGACACAGAGAGACAGTGAGAGAGAAAGAGAGACAGAGAGAGACAGAGAGAGACAGAGAGATGTCAGAGACATACAGAGAGAGACAAAGAGAGTAGAGAGAGACAGAGAGATACAGAGAGAGAGACAGAGAGAGACAGAGAGAGACAGAGAGACAGAGAGAGACAGAGAGAGGCAGAGATAGACAGAGAAAGAGAAAGAGAGAGACAGAGAGAGAGACAGAGAGAGAGACAGAGAGAGACAGAAAATAGAGAAACAGAGAGAGACAGAGAAAGACAGAGACACAGAGAGACACAGAGTGAGACAGAGAGAGAGAGACAGAGACAGAGATAGAGACAGAGAGAAACAGAGAGAGACAGAGAGAGAAACAGAGAGAGACAGAGAGAGACACAGAGAGACACAGAGAGAGACAGAGATAGAGAGAGACACAGGGAGACACAGATAGAGACAGAGAGGGACAGAGAGTGAGACAGGTAGAGACAGAGAGAGAGACAGAGACAGAGTGAGAGAGACTGAGTGAGACAGAGAGAGACAGAGAGAGAGACACACAAAGAGACACAGAGAGAGACAGAGAGAAACAGAGCGAGACAAAGAGAGACAGAGAGAGAGACAGAGAAAGACAGAGAGAGACAGAGAAAGACAAAGAAAGAGAGAGAGAGACAGAGAGAGTGACAGACAGAGAAAGAGAGAGATAGAGAGAGATACAGAGAGAGACACAGAGAGAGACAGAGGGAGAGACAGAGAAAGAGAAAGAGAGAGACAAAGAGAGAGACAGAGTAAGAGACAGAGAGAGACAGAAAATAGACAGAGAGAGACACAGAGACAGACAGAGAGAGACAGAGACAGACAGATAGAGAGACAAAGAGAGACACAGAGAGAGACAGAGAGAAACAGAGAGAGATGAGAGAGACAGAGAGAGAGACAGAGAGAGACAGAGAGAGACAGAGAGAGAGACAGAGAGAGACAAAGAAAGAAACAGAGATAGACAAAGAGAGACAGAGAGAGAGACAGAGAGAGACACAGAGAGACACAGAGAGAGACAGAGAGAGACACAGAGAGAGACAGAGAGAGAGATACAGAGAGACAGAGAGAGACAGAGACAGAGAGACAGAGAGAGACAGAGACAGAGATAGACAGTGATAGAGAGAGAGAGACACAGAGAGATACAGAGAGAGACTGAGAGAGAAAGTGATAGAGACAGAGAGAGACAGAGAGAAACACAGAGAGAGACAGAGAAAGAGTCAGAGGGAGAGACTGAGAGAGACAAAGAGAGACAGAGAGACACAGAGAGAGACAGAGAGAGACACTGAAAGAGACACAGAGAGAGAAAGAGATGGAGATAGAAAGAGACAGAGCGAGACTAGAGAGACACAGAGAGAGAAAGAGAGAGACACAGAGAGACAGAAAGAGAGACAGACAAAGAGAGTGAATGAGAGAGACAGAGAGAGACACAGAGAGAGACACAGAGAGACAAAGAGAGAGACAGAGTCAAAGAGAGTGAATAAGTGAGACAGAGAGAGACACAGAGAGAGACACAGAGAGACACAGAGTGATACAGACAAAGAGACAAAGAGAGAAGAGAGAGACAGAGAGAGACAGATAGACAGAGAGAGAGACAGAGATAGAGACAGAGAGAGACACAGAGAGAGACAGCGAGAGAAAGATAGAGAGACAGAAAGAGACATACAGAAAGAGACAGAGAGAGACAGAGAGAGACACAGAGAGAGAAAGAGAGAGAGACAGAGATAGACAGAGAGAGAGACAGAGAGATACAGAAAAGAGACAAAGAGAGAGAGACAAAAAGAGACAGAGAAAGACAGAGAGAGACAGAGAGAGAGACAGAGAGAGACAGAGAGAGACACAGAGAGAGACAGATATAGAGACAGAGAGAGACAGAGAAAGACACACAGAGACAGTGAGAGAGACAGACAGACAGAGAGAGACAGAGAGAGACAGAGAGAGACAGAGAGACAGAGAGAGACAGAGAGAGGCAGAGATAGACAGAGAAAGAGAAAGAGAGAGACAGAGAGAGAGACAGAGAGAGAGACAGAGACAGAAAAGAGACAAACAGAGAGAGACAGAGAAAGACAGAGACAGAGAGACACAGAGTGAGACAGAGAGAGAGAGAGAGACAGAGACAGAGATAGAGACAGAGAGAAACAGAGAGAGAGACAGAGAGAGAAACAGAGAGAGACAGAGAGAGACACAGAGAGACACAGAGAGAGACAGAGATAGAGACAGAGAGAGACACAGAGAGAGACAGAGAAAGAGTCAGAGAGAGAGACTGAGAGAGACAAAGACAGAGACAGAGAGAGACAGATAGAGACACAGAAAGAGACAGAGAGAGAAAGAGAGGGAGATAGAAAGAGACAGAGCGAGACAAGAGAGACACAGAGAGAGAAAGAGAGAGACAGAGAGAGACAGAAAGAGAGACAGAGACAAAGAGACTGAATGAGAGAGACAAGAGAGACACAGAGAGAGAGACACAGAGAGACACAGAGAGAGACAGAGAGAGAGACAGAGTCAAAGAGAGTGAATAAGTGAGACAGAGAGAGACACAGAGACAGAGACACAGAGAGACACAGAGAGAGACAGAGTGATACAGAGAAAGAGGCAAAGAGGGAAGAGAGAGACAGAGAGAGACATAGAGGGACAGATAGACAGAGAGAGAGACAGAGATAGAGACAGAGAGAGACACAGAGAGAGACAGCGAGAGAAAGATAGAGAGACAGAGAGAGACATACAGAAACAGACAGAGAGAGACAGAGAGAGACACAGAGAGAGAGAAAGAGAGAGAGAGACAGAGATAGACAGAGAGAGAGACAGAGAGATACAGAAAAGAGACAAAGAGAGAGAGACAAAAAGAGACAGAGAAAGACAGAGAGAGACAGAGAGAGAGATGGAGAGAGACAGAGAGAGACACAGAGAGAGACAGATATAGAGACATAGAGAGACAAAGACAAAGAGAGACAGTGAGAGAGACAGAGAGACAGAGAGAGACAGAGAGAGAGACAGATATAGAGACATAGAGAGACAGAGAAAGACACAGAGAGACAGTGAGAGAGACAGAGAGACAGAGAAAGACAGAGAGATGACATAGACATACAGAGAGAGACAAAGAGAGTAGGGAGAGACAGAGAGAAAGACAGAGAGAGACAAAGAAAGACACAGCGAGAGACAGAGAGAGAGAGATACAGAGAGAGACAGAAAGAGACAGAGAGACAGAGAGAGACAGAGAGAGACAGAGAGAGACACAGAAAGAGACAGAGAGAGAGAAAGAGAGGGAGACAGAAGGAGACAGAGCGAGACGAGAGAGACACAGAGAGAAAGAGAGAGACAGAGAGAGAGACAGAGAGAGACAGAAAGAGAGACAGAGACAAAGAGTGTGAATGAGAGAGACAGAGAGAGACACAGAGAGAGAGACAGAGAGAGACACAGAGAGAGACAGAGAGAGAGACAGAGTCAAAGAGAGTGAATAAGAGAGACAGAGAAAGACAGAGAGAGAGAGACAGAGAGAGACACAGAGAGAGACAGAGTGATACGGAAAGAGACAAAGAGAGAGAGACAGAAAGAGACAGAGAAAGACAGAGAGAGACAGAGAGAGAGACGGAGAGAGACAGAGAGAGACACAGAGAGAGACAGAAAGAGACAAAGAGAGAGAGACAGAGAGAGAGACGGAGAGACACAGAGAGAGACACAGAGAGAGACAGTGAAACAGAGAGAAAAAAGAGACAAAGAGAGAGAGATAGAGAGAGACAGAGAAAGACAGGGAAGGACAGATAGAGAGAAAGAAAAAGAGACAGAGACAAAGAGAGAGAGAGTCAGAGACAGAGTGAGAGAGACTTAGAGAGACAGAGGGATACTGAGAGAGACAGAGAGACAGAGAGAGACAGAAAAGAGACAAAGGGAGACAGAGAGAGACAGAGAAAGACAGAGCTAGACAGAGAGACACAGAGAGAGACAGAGAGAGAGAGACAGAGTAAGAGATATTGACATAGAGAGAGAGAGAGAAACAGAGAGAGACAGAGAGAAACACAGAGTGAGACAGAGATAGAGAGAGACACAGGGAGACACAGAGAGAGACAGAGAGGGACAGAGAGGGAGAAAGGGAGAGACAGAGAGAGAGACAGAGAAAGACAGAGACAGAGGGAAAGAGACAGAGAGAGAGACATACAGAGACATACAGAGAGAGACATAGAGAGACAGAGAGAGACACAGAGAGAGACAGAGAGAGACAGAGATAGACAGAGAGAGACACATAGAGAGAAAGAGAGTGAGAAAGAGAGAGAGACAGAGAGAGACAGAGACAGTGTGAGAGAGACTGACAGAGACAGAGAGAGAGACAGAGAGAGACCTATAGAGAGAGATATAGAGAGACTGAGAGAGACACAGAGAGAGACAGAGAGAGACAAAGAAAGACAGAGAGAGAGACAGAAAAGAGACAGAGATTGAGACAGAGAGAGACAGAGTGAGACAGAGAGAGACAGATAGAGAGCCTGAGAGATACAGAGAGAGAGAGAGACAGAGAGAGAGACAGAGAGAGACAGAGAGAGAGACAGAAAAGAGACAGCAATTTAGACAGAGAGAGACAGAGTGAGACAGAGAAAGACAGATAGAGAGACAGAGAGAAACTGAGAGAGAGAGACAGAGACAGGGAGAGATGAGAGAGACAGAGAAAGACAGTGATAGAGACAGAGAGAGACACAGAGAGAGACAGAGAAAGAGACAGAGAGAGACTGAGAGAGACAAATACAGAGACAGGAGAGACAGAGAGAGACAGAGAGAGACACAGAAAGAGACAGAGAGAGAGAAAGAGAGGGAGACAGAGCGAGACGAGAGAGACACAGAGAGAGAAAGAGAGAGACAGAAAGAGAGACAGAGACAAAGAGAGTGAATGAGAGAGACAGAGAGACACACAGAGAGAGACAGAGAGAGAGACAGAGTCAAAGAGAGTGAATAAGTGAGACAGAGAGAGACAGAGAGAGAGAGACAGAGAGAGACACAGAGAGAGACAGAGTGATACAGAGAAAGAGACAAAGAGAGAAGAGAGAGACAGAGAGAGACAGATAGACAGAGAGAGAGACAGAGATAGAGACAGAGAGAGACACAGAGAGAGAAAGAGAGAGAGAGACAGAGATACACAGAGAGAGACAGAGAGATACAGAAAAGAGACAAAGAGAGAGTGACAGAAAGAGACAGAGAAAGACAGAGAGAAACAGAGAGAGAGACGGAGAGAGACAGAGAAAGACACAGAGAGAGACAGATATAGAGACAGAGAGAGACAGAGAAAGACACAGAGACAAACACAGAGAGACAGTGAGAGAGACAGAGAGACAGAGAGAGACAGAGAGAGAGACAGAGAGAGACACAGAGATGACAGAGACATGCAGAAAGAGACAAAGAGAGTAGAGAGAGACAGAGAGAGACAACGAAAGACACAGTAAGAGACAGAGAGATAGAGAGATACAGAGAGAGAGACAGAGAGAGACAGAGAGAGGCAGAGATAGACAGAGAAAGAGAAAGAGAGAGACACAGAAAGAGAGACAGAGAGAGACAGAAAAGAGACAAACAGAGAGAGACAGAGAAAGACAGAGAGAGACAGAGAGACACAGAGAGAGACAGAGAGAGAGAGAGAGACCGAGACAGAGATAGAGACAGAGAGAAACAGAGAGAGAAACAGAGAGAGACAGAGAGAGACACAGAGAGACACAGAGAGAGATGAGATAGAGAGAGACACAGGGAACACAGAGAGAGACAGAGAGGGACAGAGAGTGAGACAGGTAGAGACAGAGAGAGAGACAGAGAGAGACAGAGACAGATTGAGAGAGACTGAGTGAGACACAGAGAGAGACAGAGAGAGAGACACAAAGAGACACAGAGAGAGACAGAGAGAAACAGAGCGAGACAAAGAGAGACAGAGAGAGACAGAGAGAGAGACAGACAGAGAAAGAGAGAG
Organism: Mus caroli; assembly: GCF_978045245.1. Classification (NCBI taxonomy): domain Eukaryota; kingdom Metazoa; phylum Chordata; class Mammalia; order Rodentia; family Muridae; genus Mus; species Mus caroli. Next base: position 10,681,534 of record NW_028227276.1, read on the forward strand.
AAAGAGAGAGATACAGAGAGAGACACAGAGAGAGACAGAGGGAGAGACAGAGAAAGAGAAAGAGAGAGACAAAGAGAGAAACAGAGAAAGAGACAGAGAGAGACAGAAAATAGACAGAGAGAAAGACAGAGACAGAGAGAGAGACAGAGACAGACAGATAGAGAGACAGAGAGAGACACAGAGAGAGACAGAGAGAGAGACAGAGAGAGATGAGAGAGACAGAGAAAGACAGAGAGAGAGAGACAGAGAGAGACAAAGAAATAAACAGAGATAGATGGAGAGAGACAGAGAGAGAGACAGAGAGAGACACAGAGAGACACAGAGAGAGACAGAGAGAGACACAGAGAGAGACAGAGAGAGAGACAGAGTCAAAGAGAGTGAATAAGTGAGACAGAGAGAGAGAGACAGAGAGAGACACAGAGAGAGACAGAGTGATACACAGAAAGAGACAAAGAGAGAAGAGAGAGACAGAGAGAGACAGAGAGAGACAGATAGACAGAGAGAGAGACAGAGATAGAGACAGAGAGAGACACAGAGAGAGACAGAGAGAGAAAGATAGAGAGACAGAGAGAGACATACAGAAAGAGACAGAGAGAGACAGAGAGAGACACAGAGAGAGAAAGAGAGAGAGAGACAGAGAGAGACAGAGAGATACAGAAAAGAGACAAGGAGAGAGAGAGAGACAGAAAGAGACAGAGAAAGACAGAGAGAAAAGAGAGAGAGACGGAGAGAGACAGAGAGAGACACAGAGAGAGACAGATATAGAGACAGAGAGAGACAGAGAAAGACACAGAGAGAAACACAGAGAGACAGTGAGAGAGACAGAGAGACAGAGAGAGAGACAGAGAGAGACACAGAGATGACAGAGACATACAGAGAGAGACAAGGGAGTAGAGAGAGAGAGAGAGACAGAGAGAGACAAAGAAAGACACAGAAAGAGACAGAGAGAGAGAGATACAGAGAGAGAGACAAAGAGAGACAGAGAGACAGAGAGAGACAGAGAGAGGCAGAGATAGACAGAGAAAGAGAAAGAGAGAGACAGAGAGAGACAGAGAGAGACAGAAAAGAGACAAACAGAGACAGAGAAAGACAGAGAGAGACAGAGAGACACAGAGAGAGACAGAGAGAGACAGAGACAGAGACAGAGATAGAGACAGAGAAAAACAGAGAGAGAGACAGATAGAGAAACAGAGAGAGACAGAGAGAGACACAGAGAGAGACAGAGATAGAGAGAGACACAGGGAACACAGAGAGAGACAGAGAGGGACAGAGAGTGAGACAGGTAGAGACAGAGAGAGAGACAGAAATAGACTTACACAGAGTGAGAGAGACTGAGTGAGACAGAGAGAGAGATAGAGAGAGAGACACAAAGAGACACAGGGAGAGACAGAGAGAAACAGAACGAGAAAAAGAGAGACAGAGAGAGACAGAGAGAGAGACAGAGAGAGAGACAGACAGAGAAAGAGATAGACAGAGAGAGATACAGAGAGAGACACAGAGAAAGACAGAGGGAGAGACAGAAAAAGAGAAAGAGAGAGACAAAGAGAGAGACAGAGAAAGAGACAGAGAGAGACAGAAAATATACAGAGAGAGAGACAGAGACAGACAGAGAGAGAGAGAGACAGACAGAAAGAGAGACAGAGAGAGACAGAAAGAGATGAGAGAGACAGAGAGAGACAGAGAAAGACACAGAGAGACAGTGAGAGAGAAAGAGAGACAGAGAGAGACAGAGAGAGACAGAGAGATGTCAGAGACATACAGAGAGAGACAAAGAGAGTAGAGAGAGACAGAGAGAGACAGAGAGAGACAAAGAAAGACACAGCGAGAGACAGAGAGAGAGAGATACAGAGAGAGAGACAGAGAGAGACAGAGAGAGACAGAGAGACAGAGAGAGACAGAGAGAGGCAGAGATAGACAGAGAAAGAGAAAGAGAGAGACAGAGAGAGAGACAGAGAGAGAGACAGAGAGAGACAGAAAATAGAGAAACAGAGAGAGACAGAGAAAGGCAGAGACACAGAGAGACACAGAGTGAGACAGAGAGAGAGAGAGACAGAGACAGAGATAGAGACAGAGAGAAACAGAGAGAGAGACAGAGAGAGAAACAGAGAGAGACAGAGAGAGACACAGAGAGACACAGAGAGAGACAGAGATAGAGAGAGACACAGGGAGACACAGATAGAGACAGAGAGGGACAGAGAGTGAGACAGGTAGAGACAGAGAGAGAGACAGAGAGAGACAGAGACAGAGTGAGAGAGACTGAGTGAGACAGAGAGAGACAGAGAGAGAGACACACAAAGAGACACAGAGAGAGACAGAGAGAAACAGAGCGAGACAAAGAGAGACAGAGAGAGAGACAGAGAAAGACAGAGAGAGACAGAGAAAGACAAAGAAAGAGAGAGAGAGACAGAGAGAGTGACAGACAGAGAAAGAGAGAGACAGAGAGAGATACAGAGAGAGACACAGAGAGAGACAGAGGGAGAGACAGAGAAAGAGAAAGAGAGAGACAAAGAGAGAGACAGAGTAAGAGACAGAGAGAGACAGAAAATAGACAGAGAGAGACACAGAGACAGACAGAGAGAGACAGAGACAGACAGATAGAGAGACAAAGAGAGACACAGAGAGAGACAGAGAGAAACAGAGAGAGATGAGAGAGACAGAGAGAGACAGAGAGAGACAGAGAGAGACAGAGAGAGAGACAGAGAGAGACAAAGAAAGAAACAGAGATAGACAAAGAGAGACAGAGAGAGAGACAGAGAGAGACACAGAGAGACACAGAGAGAGACAGAGAGAGACACAGAGAGAGACAGAGAGAGAGATACAGAGAGACAGAGAGAGACAGAGACAGAGAGACAGAGAGAGACAGAGACAGAGATAGACAGTGATAGAGAGAGAGAGACACAGAGAGATACAGAGAGAGACTGAGAGAGAAAGTGATAGAGACAGAGAGAGACAGAGAGAAACACAGAGAGAGACAGAGAAAGAGTCAGAGGGAGAGACTGAGAGAGACAAAGAGAGACAGAGAGACACAGAGAGAGACAGAGAGAGACACTGAAAGAGACACAGAGAGAGAAAGAGATGGAGATAGAAAGAGACAGAGCGAGACGAGAGAGACACAGAGAGAGAAAGAGAGAGACACAGAGAGACAGAAAGAGAGACAGACAAAGAGAGTGAATGAGAGAGACAGAGAGAGACACAGAGAGAGACACAGAGAGACAAAGAGAGAGACAGAGTCAAAGAGAGTGAATAAGTGAGACAGAGAGAGACACAGAGAGAGACACAGAGAGACACAGAGTGATACAGACAAAGAGACAAAGAGAGAAGAGAGAGACAGAGAGAGACAGATAGACAGAGAGAGAGACAGAGATAGAGACAGAGAGAGACACAGAGAGAGACAGCGAGAGAAAGATAGAGAGACAGAAAGAGACATACAGAAAGAGACAGAGAGAGACAGAGAGAGACACAGAGAGAGAAAGAGAGAGAGACAGAGATAGACAGAGAGAGAGACAGAGAGATACAGAAAAGAGACAAAGAGAGAGAGACAAAAAGAGACAGAGAAAGACAGAGAGAGACAGAGAGAGAGACAGAGAGAGACAGAGAGAGACACAGAGAGAGACAGATATAGAGACAGAGAGAGACAGAGAAAGACACACAGAGACAGTGAGAGAGACAGACAGACAGAGAGAGACAGAGAGAGACAGAGAGAGACAGAGAGACAGAGAGAGACAGAGAGAGGCAGAGATAGACAGAGAAAGAGAAAGAGAGAGACAGAGAGAGAGACAGAGAGAGAGACAGAGACAGAAAAGAGACAAACAGAGAGAGACAGAGAAAGACAGAGACAGAGAGACACAGAGTGAGACAGAGAGAGAGAGAGAGACAGAGACAGAGATAGAGACAGAGAGAAACAGAGAGAGAGACAGAGAGAGAAACAGAGAGAGACAGAGAGAGACACAGAGAGACACAGAGAGAGACAGAGATAGAGACAGAGAGAGACACAGAGAGAGACAGAGAAAGAGTCAGAGAGAGAGACTGAGAGAGACAAAGACAGAGACAGAGAGAGACAGATAGAGACACAGAAAGAGACAGAGAGAGAAAGAGAGGGAGATAGAAAGAGACAGAGCGAGACAAGAGAGACACAGAGAGAGAAAGAGAGAGACAGAGAGACAGAAAGAGAGACAGAGACAAAGAGACTGAATGAGAGAGACAAGAGAGACACAGAGAGAGAGACACAGAGAGACACAGAGAGAGACAGAGAGAGAGACAGAGTCAAAGAGAGTGAATAAGTGAGACAGAGAGAGACACAGAGACAGAGACACAGAGAGACACAGAGAGAGACAGAGTGATACAGAGAAAGAGGCAAAGAGGGAAGAGAGAGACAGAGAGAGACATAGAGGGACAGATAGACAGAGAGAGAGACAGAGATAGAGACAGAGAGAGTCACAGAGAGAGACAGCGAGAGAAAGATAGAGAGACAGAGAGAGACATACAGAAACAGACAGAGAGAGACAGAGAGAGACACAGAGAGAGAGAAAGAGAGAGAGAGACAGAGATAGACAGAGAGAGAGACAGAGAGATACAGAAAAGAGACAAAGAGAGAGAGACAAAAAGAGACAGAGAAAGACAGAGAGAGACAGAGAGAGAGATGGAGAGAGACAGAGAGAGACACAGAGAGAGACAGATATAGAGACATAGAGAGACAAAGACAAAGAGAGACAGTGAGAGAGACAGAGAGACAGAGAGAGACAGAGAGAGAGACAGATATAGAGACATAGAGAGACAGAGAAAGACACAGAGAGACAGTGAGAGAGACAGAGAGACAGAGAAAGACAGAGAGATGACATAGACATACAGAGAGAGACAAAGAGAGTAGGGAGAGACAGAGAGAAAGACAGAGAGAGACAAAGAAAGACACAGCGAGAGACAGAGAGAGAGAGATACAGAGAGAGACAGAAAGAGACAGAGAGACAGAGAGAGACAGAGAGAGACAGAGAGAGACACAGAAAGAGACAGAGAGAGAGAAAGAGAGGGAGACAGAAGGAGACAGAGCGAGACGAGAGAGACACAGAGAGAAAGAGAGAGACAGAGAGAGAGACAGAGAGAGACAGAAAGAGAGACAGAGACAAAGAGTGTGAATGAGAGAGACAGAGAGAGACACAGAGAGAGAGACAGAGAGAGACACAGAGAGAGACAGAGAGAGAGACAGAGTCAAAGAGAGTGAATAAGAGAGACAGAGAAAGACAGAGAGAGAGAGACAGAGAGAGACACAGAGAGAGACAGAGTGATACGGAAAGAGACAAAGAGAGAGAGACAGAAAGAGACAGAGAAAGACAGAGAGAGACAGAGAGAGAGACGGAGAGAGACAGAGAGAGACACAGAGAGAGACAGAAAGAGACAAAGAGAGAGAGACAGAGAGAGAGACGGAGAGACACAGAGAGAGACACAGAGAGAGACAGTGAAACAGAGAGAGAAAAGAGACAAAGAGAGAGAGATAGAGAGAGACAGAGAAAGACAGGGAAGGACAGATAGAGAGAAAGAAAAAGAGACAGAGACAAAGAGAGAGAGAGTCAGAGACAGAGTGAGAGAGACTTAGAGAGACAGAGGGATACTGAGAGAGACAGAGAGACAGAGAGAGACAGAAAAGAGACAAAGGGAGACAGAGAGAGACAGAGAAAGACAGAGCTAGACAGAGAGACACAGAGAGAGACAGAGAGAGAGAGACAGAGTAAGAGATATTGACATAGAGAGAGAGAGAGAAACAGAGAGAGACAGAGAGAAACACAGAGTGAGACAGAGATAGAGAGAGACACAGGGAGACACAGAGAGAGACAGAGAGGGACAGAGAGGGAGAAAGGGAGAGACAGAGAGAGAGACAGAGAAAGACAGAGACAGAGGGAAAGAGACACAGAGAGAGACATACAGAGACATACAGAGAGAGACATAGAGAGACAGAGAGAGACACAGAGAGAGACAGAGAGAGACAGAGATAGACAGAGAGAGACACATAGAGAGAAAGAGAGTGAGAAAGAGAGAGAGACAGAGAGAGACAGAGACAGTGTGAGAGAGACTGACAGAGACAGAGAGAGAGACAGAGAGAGACCTATAGAGAGAGATATAGAGAGACTGAGAGAGACACAGAGAGAGACAGAGAGAGACAAAGAAAGACAGAGAGAGAGACAGAAAAGAGACAGAGATTGAGACAGAGAGAGACAGAGTGAGACAGAGAGAGACAGATAGAGAGCCTGAGAGATACAGAGAGAGAGAGAGACAGAGAGAGAGACAGAGAGAGACAGAGAGAGAGACAGAAAAGAGACAGCAATTTAGACAGAGAGAGACAGAGTGAGACAGAGAAAGACAGATAGAGAGACAGAGAGAAACTGAGAGAGAGAGACAGAGACAGGGAGAGATGAGAGAGACAGAGAAAGACAGTGATAGAGACAGAGAGAGACACAGAGAGAGACAGAGAAAGAGACAGAGAGAGACTGAGAGAGACAAATACAGAGACAGGAGAGACAGAGAGAGACAGAGAGAGACACAGAAAGAGACAGAGAGAGAGAAAGAGAGGGAGACAGAGCGAGACGAGAGAGACACAGAGAGAGAAAGAGAGAGACAGAAAGAGAGACAGAGACAAAGAGAGTGAATGAGAGAGACAGAGAGACACACAGAGAGAGACAGAGAGAGAGACAGAGTCAAAGAGAGTGAATAAGTGAGACAGAGAGAGACAGAGAGAGAGAGACAGAGAGAGACACAGAGAGAGACAGAGTGATACAGAGAAAGAGACAAAGAGAGAAGAGAGAGACAGAGAGAGACAGAGAGATACAGATAGACAGAGAGAGAGACAGAGATAGAGACAGAGAGAGACACAGAGAGAGAAAGAGAGAGAGAGAGACAGAGATACACAGAGAGAGACAGAGAGATACAGAAAAGAGACAAAGAGAGAGAGACAGAAAGAGACAGAGAAAGACAGAGAGAAACAGAGAGAGAGACGGAGAGAGACAGAGAAAGACACAGAGAGAAACACAGAGAGACAGTGAGAGAGACAGAGAGACAGAGAGAGACAGAGAGAGACAGAGAGAGACACAGAGATGACAGAGACATGCAGAAAGAGACAAAGAGAGTAGAGAGAGACAGAGAGAGACAACGAAAGACACAGTAAGAGACAGAGAGATAGAGAGATACAGAGAGAGAGACAGAGAGAGACAGAGAGAGGCAGAGATAGACAGAGAAAGAGAAAGAGAGAGACACAGAAAGAGAGACAGAGAGAGACAGAAAAGAGACAAACAGAGAGAGACAGAGAAAGACAGAGAGAGACAGAGAGACACAGAGAGAGACAGAGAGAGAGAGAGAGACCGAGACAGAGATAGAGACAGAGAGAAACAGAGAGAGAAACAGAGAGAGACAGAGAGAGACACAGAGAGACACAGAGAGAGATGAGATAGAGAGAGACACAGGGAACACAGAGAGAGACAGAGAGGGACAGAGAGTGAGACAGGTAGAGACAGAGAGAGAGACAGAGAGAGACAGAGACAGATTGAGAGAGACTGAGTGAGACACAGAGAGAGACAGAGAGAGAGACACAAAGAGACACAGAGAGAGACAGAGAGAAACAGAGCGAGACAAAGAGAGACAGAGAGAGACAGAGAGAGAGACAGACAGAGAAAGAGAGAGAAAGAGAGAGATACAGAGAGAGACACAGAGAGAGACAGAGGGAGAGACAGAGAAAGAGAAAGAGAGAGACAAAGAGAGAAACAGAGAAAGAGACAGAGAGAGACAGAAAATAGACAGAGAGAAAGACAGAGACAGAGAGAGAGACAGAGACAGACAGATAGAGAGACAGAGAGAGACACAGAGAGAGACAGAGAGAGAGACAGAGAGAGATGAGAGAGACAGAGAAAGACAGAGAGAGAGAGACAGAGAGAGACAAAGAAATAAACAGAGATAGATGGAGAGAGACAGAGAGAGAAACAGAGAGAGACACAGAGAGACACAGAGAGAGACAGAGAGAGACACAGAGAGAGACAGAGAGAGAGACAGAGTCAAAGAGAGTGAATAAGTGAGACAGAGAGAGAGAGACAGAGAGAGACACAGAGAGAGACAGAGTGATACACAGAAAGAGACAAAGAGAGAAGAGAGAGACAGAGAGAGACAGAGAGAGACAGATAGACAGAGAGAGAGACAGAGATAGAGACAGAGAGAGACACAGAGAGAGACAGAGAGAGAAAGATAGAGAGACAGAGAGAGACATACAGAAAGAGACAGAGAGAGACAGAGAGAGACACAGAGAGAGAAAGAGAGAGAGAGACAGAGAGAGACAGAGAGAGACAGAGAGATACAGAAAAGAGACAAGGAGAGAGAGAGAGACAGAAAGAGACAGAGAAAGACAGAGAGAAAAGAGAGAGAGACGGAGAGAGACAGAGAGAGACACAGAGAGAGACAGATATAGAGACAGAGAGAGACAGAGAAAGACACAGAGAGAAACACAGAGAGACAGTGAGAGAGACAGAGAGACAGAGAGAGAGACAGAGAGAGACACAGAGATGACAGAGACATACAGAGAGAGACAAGGGAGTAGAGAGAGAGAGAGAGACAGAGAGAGACAAAGAAAGACACAGAAAGAGACAGAGAGAGAGATACAGAGAGAGAGACAAAGAGAGACAGAGAGACAGAGAGAGACAGAGAGAGGCAGAGATAGACAGAGAAAGAGAAAGAGAGAGACAGAGAGAGACAGAGAGAGACAGAAAAGAGACAAACAGAGACAGAGAAAGACAGAGAGAGACAGAGAGACACAGAGAGAGACAGAGAGAGACAGAGACAGAGACAGAGATAGAGACAGAGAAAAACAGAGAGAGAGACAGATAGAGAAACAGAGAGAGACAGAGAGAGACACAGAGAGAGACAGAGATAGAGAGAGACACAGGGAACACAGAGAGAGACAGAGAGGGACAGAGAGTGAGACAGGTAGAGACAGAGAGAGAGACAGAAATAGACTTACACAGAGTGAGAGAGACTGAGTGAGACAGAGAGAGAGATAGAGAGAGAGACACAAAGAGACACAGGGAGAGACAGAGAGAAACAGAACGAGAAAAAGAGAGACAGAGAGAGACAGAGAGAGAGACAGAGAGAGAGACAGACAGAGAAAGAGATAGACAGAGAGAGATACAGAGAGAGACACAGAGAAAGACAGAGGGAGAGACAGAAAAAGAGAAAGAGAGAGACAAAGAGAGAGACAGAGAAAGAGACAGAGAGAGACAGAAAATATACAGAGAGAGAGACAGAGACAGACAGAGAGAGAGACAGACAGACAGAAAGAGAGACAGAGAGAGACAGAAAGAGATGAGAGAGACAGAGAGAGACAGAGAAAGACACAGAGAGACAGTGAGAGAGAAAGAGAGACAGAGAGAGACAGAGAGAGACAGAGAGATGTCAGAGACATACAGAGAGAGACAAAGAGAGTAGAGAGAGACAGAGAGATACAGAGAGAGAGACAGAGAGAGACAGAGAGAGACAGAGAGACAGAGAGAGACAGAGAGAGGCAGAGATAGACAGAGAAAGAGAAAGAGAGAGACAGAGAGAGAGACAGAGAGAGAGACAGAGAGAGACAGAAAATAGAGAAACAGAGAGAGACAGAGAAAGACAGAGACACAGAGAGACACAGAGTGAGACAGAGAGAGAGAGACAGAGACAGAGATAGAGACAGAGAGAAACAGAGAGAGACAGAGAGAGAAACAGAGAGAGACAGAGAGAGACACAGAGAGACACAGAGAGAGACAGAGATAGAGAGAGACACAGGGAGACACAGATAGAGACAGAGAGGGACAGAGAGTGAGACAGGTAGAGACAGAGAGAGAGACAGAGACAGAGTGAGAGAGACTGAGTGAGACAGAGAGAGACAGAGAGAGAGACACACAAAGAGACACAGAGAGAGACAGAGAGAAACAGAGCGAGACAAAGAGAGACAGAGAGAGAGACAGAGAAAGACAGAGAGAGACAGAGAAAGACAAAGAAAGAGAGAGAGAGACAGAGAGAGTGACAGACAGAGAAAGAGAGAGATAGAGAGAGATACAGAGAGAGACACAGAGAGAGACAGAGGGAGAGACAGAGAAAGAGAAAGAGAGAGACAAAGAGAGAGACAGAGTAAGAGACAGAGAGAGACAGAAAATAGACAGAGAGAGACACAGAGACAGACAGAGAGAGACAGAGACAGACAGATAGAGAGACAAAGAGAGACACAGAGAGAGACAGAGAGAAACAGAGAGAGATGAGAGAGACAGAGAGAGAGACAGAGAGAGACAGAGAGAGACAGAGAGAGAGACAGAGAGAGACAAAGAAAGAAACAGAGATAGACAAAGAGAGACAGAGAGAGAGACAGAGAGAGACACAGAGAGACACAGAGAGAGACAGAGAGAGACACAGAGAGAGACAGAGAGAGAGATACAGAGAGACAGAGAGAGACAGAGACAGAGAGACAGAGAGAGACAGAGACAGAGATAGACAGTGATAGAGAGAGAGAGACACAGAGAGATACAGAGAGAGACTGAGAGAGAAAGTGATAGAGACAGAGAGAGACAGAGAGAAACACAGAGAGAGACAGAGAAAGAGTCAGAGGGAGAGACTGAGAGAGACAAAGAGAGACAGAGAGACACAGAGAGAGACAGAGAGAGACACTGAAAGAGACACAGAGAGAGAAAGAGATGGAGATAGAAAGAGACAGAGCGAGACGAGAGAGACACAGAGAGAGAAAGAGAGAGACACAGAGAGACAGAAAGAGAGACAGACAAAGAGAGTGAATGAGAGAGACAGAGAGAGACACAGAGAGAGACACAGAGAGACAAAGAGAGAGACAGAGTCAAAGAGAGTGAATAAGTGAGACAGAGAGAGACACAGAGAGAGACACAGAGAGACACAGAGTGATACAGACAAAGAGACAAAGAGAGAAGAGAGAGACAGAGAGAGACAGATAGACAGAGAGAGAGACAGAGATAGAGACAGAGAGAGACACAGAGAGAGACAGCGAGAGAAAGATAGAGAGACAGAAAGAGACATACAGAAAGAGACAGAGAGAGACAGAGAGAGACACAGAGAGAGAAAGAGAGAGAGACAGAGATAGACAGAGAGAGAGACAGAGAGATACAGAAAAGAGACAAAGAGAGAGAGACAAAAAGAGACAGAGAAAGACAGAGAGAGACAGAGAGAGAGACAGAGAGAGACAGAGAGAGACACAGAGAGAGACAGATATAGAGACAGAGAGAGACAGAGAAAGACACACAGAGACAGTGAGAGAGACAGACAGACAGAGAGAGACAGAGAGAGACAGAGAGAGACAGAGAGACAGAGAGAGACAGAGAGAGGCAGAGATAGACAGAGAAAGAGAAAGAGAGAGACAGAGAGAGAGACAGAGAGAGAGACAGAGACAGAAAAGAGACAAACAGAGAGAGACAGAGAAAGACAGAGACAGAGAGACACAGAGTGAGACAGAGAGAGAGAGAGAGACAGAGACAGAGATAGAGACAGAGAGAAACAGAGAGAGAGACAGAGAGAGAAACAGAGAGAGACAGAGAGAGACACAGAGAGACACAGAGAGAGACAGAGATAGAGACAGAGAGAGACACAGAGAGAGACAGAGAAAGAGTCAGAGAGAGAGACTGAGAGAGACAAAGACAGAGACAGAGAGAGACAGATAGAGACACAGAAAGAGACAGAGAGAGAAAGAGAGGGAGATAGAAAGAGACAGAGCGAGACAAGAGAGACACAGAGAGAGAAAGAGAGAGACAGAGAGAGACAGAAAGAGAGACAGAGACAAAGAGACTGAATGAGAGAGACAAGAGAGACACAGAGAGAGAGACACAGAGAGACACAGAGAGAGACAGAGAGAGAGACAGAGTCAAAGAGAGTGAATAAGTGAGACAGAGAGAGACACAGAGACAGAGACACAGAGAGACACAGAGAGAGACAGAGTGATACAGAGAAAGAGGCAAAGAGGGAAGAGAGAGACAGAGAGAGACATAGAGGGACAGATAGACAGAGAGAGACAGAGATAGAGACAGAGAGAGACACAGAGAGAGACAGCGAGAGAAAGATAGAGAGACAGAGAGAGACATACAGAAACAGACAGAGAGAGACAGAGAGAGACACAGAGAGAGAAAGAGAGAGAGAGACAGAGATAGACAGAGAGAGAGACAGAGAGATACAGAAAAGAGACAAAGAGAGAGAGACAAAAAGAGACAGAGAAAGACAGAGAGAGACAGAGAGAGAGATGGAGAGAGACAGAGAGAGACACAGAGAGAGACAGATATAGAGACATAGAGAGACAAAGACAAAGAGAGACAGTGAGAGAGACAGAGAGACAGAGAGAGACAGAGAGAGAGACAGATATAGAGACATAGAGAGACAGAGAAAGACACAGAGAGACAGTGAGAGAGACAGAGAGACAGAGAAAGACAGAGAGATGACATAGACATACAGAGAGAGACAAAGAGAGTAGGGAGAGACAGAGAGAAAGACAGAGAGAGACAAAGAAAGACACAGCGAGAGACAGAGAGAGAGAGATACAGAGAGAGACAGAAAGAGACAGAGAGACAGAGAGAGACAGAGAGAGACAGAGAGAGACACAGAAAGAGACAGAGAGAGAGAAAGAGAGGGAGACAGAAGGAGACAGAGCGAGACGAGAGAGACACAGAGAGAAAGAGAGAGACAGAGAGAGAGACAGAGAGAGACAGAAAGAGAGACAGAGACAAAGAGTGTGAATGAGAGAGACAGAGAGAGACACAGAGAGAGAGACAGAGAGAGACACAGAGAGAGACAGAGAGAGAGACAGAGTCAAAGAGAGTGAATAAGAGAGACAGAGAAAGACAGAGAGAGAGAGACAGAGAGAGACACAGAGAGAGACAGAGTGATACGGAAAGAGACAAAGAGAGAGAGACAGAAAGAGACAGAGAAAGACAGAGAGAGACAGAGAGAGAGACGGAGAGAGACAGAGAGAGACACAGAGAGAGACAGAAAGAGACAAAGAGAGAGAGACAGAGAGAGAGACGGAGAGACACAGAGAGAGACACAGAGAGAGACAGTGAAACAGAGAGAGAAAAGAGACAAAGAGAGAGAGATAGAGAGAGACAGAGAAAGACAGGGAAGGACAGATAGAGAGAAAGAAAAAGAGACAGAGACAAAGAGAGAGAGAGTCAGAGACAGAGTGAGAGAGACTTAGAGAGACAGAGGGATACTGAGAGAGACAGAGAGACAGAGAGAGACAGAAAAGAGACAAAGGGAGACAGAGAGAGACAGAGAAAGACAGAGCTAGACAGAGAGACACAGAGAGAGACAGAGAGAGAGAGACAGAGTAAGAGATATTGACATAGAGAGAGAGAGAAACAGAGAGAGACAGAGAGAAACACAGAGTGAGACAGAGATAGAGAGAGACACAGGGAGACACAGAGAGAGACAGAGAGGGACAGAGAGGGAGAAAGGGAGAGACAGAGAGAGAGACAGAGAAAGACAGAGACAGAGGGAAAGAGACAGAGAGAGAGACATACAGAGACATACAGAGAGAGACATAGAGAGACAGACAGAGACACAGAGAGAGACAGAGAGAGACAGAGAGAGACAGAGAGAGAGACAGAGAGAAAGAGAGTGATTGAGAAAGACAGAGAGAGACAGAGAGAGAGAGACAGAGAGAGACAAAGAGAGAAACAGAGAGAGAGACAGAGAGAGACAGAGAGAGAGACAGAGAGAGACAGAGATAGACAGAGAGAGACACATAGAGAGAAAGAGAGTGAGACAGAGAGAGACAGAGAGAGACAGAGACAGTGTGAGAGAGACTGACAGAGACAGAGAGAGACAGAGAGAGACCTACAGAGAGAGACATAGAGAGACAGAGAGAGACACAGAGAGAGACAGAGAGAGACAAAGAAAGACAGAGAGAGAGACAGAAAAGAGACAGTAATTGAGACAGAGAGAGACAGAGTGAGACAGAGAGAGACAGATAGAGAGCCTGAGAGATACAGAGAGAGAGAGAGACAGAGAGAGAGACAGAGAGAGACAGAGACAGGGAGAGACAGAGACAGGGAGAGATGAGAGAGACAGAGAGAGACAGTGATAGAGACAGAGAGAGACAGAGAGAGAAACAGAGAGAGACAGAGAAAGAGACAGAGAGAGAGACTGAGAGAGACAAAGACAGAGACAGGAGAGACAGAGAGAGACAGAGAGAGACACAGAAAGAGACAGAGAGAGAGAAAGAGAGGGAGACAGAAAGAGACAGAGCGAGACGAGAGAGACACAGAGAGAGAAAGAGAGAGACAGAAAGAGAGACAGAGACAAAGAGAGTGAATGAGAGAGACAGAGAGAGACACAAAGAGAGACAGAGAGAGAGACAGAGTCAAAGAGAGTGAATAAGTGAGACAGAGAGAGACAGAGAGAGAGAGACAGAGAGACACAGAGAGAGACAGAGTGAAACAGAGAAAGAGACAAAGAGAGAAGAGAGAGACAGAGAGAGACAGAGAGATACAGATAGACAGAGAGAGAGACAGAGATAGAGACAGAGAGAGACAGAAAAGAGACAAAGGGAGAGAGACAGAGTGAGACAGAGAAAGACACAGCTAGACAGAGAGACACAGAGAGAGACAGAGAGAGAGAGAGACAGAGTCAGAGATAGAGACAGAGAGAGAAAGAGAGAGAATCAGAGAGAGACAGAGAGAGACACAGAGAGAGACAGAGATAGAGAGAGACAGAGAGAGACAGAGAGAGACAGAGAGAGAGACAGAGAGGGACAGAGAGAGAGAAAGGGAGAGACAAATGAGAGACAGAGAGAGACAGAGAGAGAGGGAGAGAGACACAGAGAG
>NW_028227276.1:10703858-10713858 GCF_978045245.1 Mus caroli
GACAGAGAGAGAGACTGAGAGAGACAGAGACAGAGACAGAGAGAGACAGAGAGAGACACAGAAAGAGACAGAGAGAGATAAATAGAGGGAGACAGAAAGAGACAGAGCGAGACGAGAGAGACACAGAGAGAGAAAGAGAGAGACAGAGAGAGAGACAGAGAGAGACAGAAAGAGAGACAGATTCAAAGAGAGTGAATGAGAGAGACAGAGAGAGACACAGAGAGAGAGACAGAGAGAGACACAGAGAGAGACAGAGAGACAGAGTCAAAGAGAGTGAATAAGAGAGACAGAGAGAGACAGAGAGAGAAAGAGAGACACAGAGAGACACAGAGAGAGACAGAGTGATACAGAGAAAGAGACAAAGAGAAAAGAGAGAGACAGAGAGAGACACAGAGAGAGACAGAGAGAGAAAGATAGAGAGACAGAGAGAGACATACAGAAAGAGACAGAGAGAGACAGAGAGAGACACAGAGAGAGAAAAGAGAGAGAGAGACAGAGAGATACAGAAAAGAGACAAAGAAAGAGAGACAGAAAGAGACAGAGAAAGACAGAGAGAGACAGAGAGAGAGACGGAGAGAGACAGAGAGAGACACAGAGAGAGACAGATATAGAGACAGAGAGAGACAGAGAAAGACACAGAGAGAAACACAGAGAGACACTGAGAGAGACAGAGAGACAGAGAGAGACAGAGAGAGTGACAGAGAGAGAAAGATAGAGAGACAGAGAGAGACATACAGAAAGAGACAGAGAGAGACAGAGAGGGACACAGAGAGAGAGAAAGAGAGAGAGAGAGAGACAGAGATAGACAGAGAGAGACAGAGACAAAGGGAGTGACGGAGAAAGTCAGAGAGAGACAGAGAGAGACACAGAGAGCGACAGAGATAGAGAGAGACACAGGGAGACACAGAGAGAGACAGAGTGAGACAGAGAAAGACAGAGCTAGACAGAGAGACACAGATAGAGACAGAGAGAGAGAGAGACAGAGTCAGAGATAGAGACAGAGAGAGAAAGAGAGAGAAACAGTGAGAGACAGAGAGAGACACAGAGAGAGACAGAGATAGAGAGAGACAGAGGGAGACAGAGAGAGAGACAGAGAGGGACAGAGAGAGAGAAAGGGAGAGACAAAGAGAGAGACAGAGAGAGAGGGAGAGAGACACAGAGAGTGACACATACAGAGACATACAGAGACATACAAGAGAGACGAGAGAGACAGAGAGAGACAGAGAGAGAGACAGAGACAAAGAGAATGACTGAGAAAGTAAGAGAGAGACAGAGAGAGAGACAGAGAGAGACAAAGAGAGAAACAGAGAGAGAGACAGTAAGAAACAGAGAGAAAGAGAGAGACAGAGAGAGACAGAGAGAGACACATAGAGAGAAAGAGTGTGAGACAGAGAGAGAGACAGAGAGAAAGAGACAGTGTGAGAGATACTGACAGAGACAGAGAGAGAGACAGAGAGAGACATACAGAGAGAGACATAGAGAGACAGAGAGAGACACAGAGAGAGACAGAGAGAGAGACAGAGAGAGACAAAGAAAAACAGAGAGAGAGACAGAAAAGAGACAGAGATTGAGACAGAGAGAGACAGAGTGAGACAGAGAGAGACAGATAGAGAGCCAGAGATATACAGAGAGAGAGAGAGACAGAGAGAGACGAGAGAGACAGAGAGAGACAGAGAGAGACAGAGATAGACAAAGAGAGACAGAGAGAGACAGAGAGAGAGACAGAGAGAGACAGAGAGAGATACAGAAAAGAGACAGTGATTTAGACAGAGTGAGACAGAGAGAGACAGATAGAGAGACAGAGAGAGACAGAGAGAGAGAGACAGAGACAGAGGGAGACGAGAGAGACAGAGAGAGACAGAGATAGAGACAGAGAGAGACACAGAAAGAGTCAGAGAGAGAGACTGACAGAGACAAAGACAGAGACAGAGAGAGACAGAGAGAGACACAGAAAGAGACAGAGAGAGAGAAAGAGAGGGAGATAGAAAGAGAGACAAAGACAAAGAGAGTGAATGAGAGAGACAAGAGAGACACAGAGAGAGAGACACAGAGAGACACAGAGAGAGACAGAGAGAGAGACAGAGTCAAAGAGAGTGAATAAGTGAGACAGAGAGAGACACAGAGAGAGAGACACAGAGAGACACTGAGAGAGACAGAGTGATACAGAGAAAGAGGCAAAGAGAGAAGAGAGAGACAGAGAGAGACATAGAGGGACAGATAGACAGAGAGAGAGACAGAGATAGAGACAGAGAGAGACACAGAGAGAGACAGCGAGAGAAAGATAGAGAGACAGAGAGAGACATACAGAAACAGAGAGAGACAGAGAGAGACACAGATAGAGAAAGAGAGAGAAACAGAGATAGACAGAGAGAGAGACAGAGAGATACAGAAAAGAGACAAAGAGAGAGAGACAAAAAGAGACAGAGAAAGACAGAGAGAGACAGAGAGAGAGATGGAGAGACAGAGACAAAGAGAGAGACAGATATAGAGACAGAGAGAGACAGAGAAAGACACAGAGAGACAGTGAGAGAGACAGAGAGACAGAGAGAGACAGAGAGAGACAGAGAGATGACAGAGACATACAGAGAGTGACAAAGAGAGTAGCGAGAGACAGAGAGAGACAGAGAGAGACAAAGAAAGACACAGCGAGAGACAGAGAGAGAGATACAGAGAGAGACAGAGAGAGAGAGAGAGACAGAGAGAGACAGAGAGAGGCAGAGATAGACAGAGAAAGAGAAAGAGAGAGACAGAGAGAGAGACAGAGAGAGAGACAGAGAGAGACAGAAAAGAGACAAACAGAGAGAGACAGAGAAAGACAGAGACAGAGAGACACAGAGTGAGACAGAGAGAGAGAGACAGAGACAGAGATAGAGACAGAGAGAAACAGAGAGAGAGACAGAGAGAGAAACAGAGAGAGACAGAGAGACACAGAGAGACACAGAGAGAGACAGAGATACAGAGAGACACAGGGAGACAGATAGAGACAAAGAGGGACAGAGAGTGAGACAGGTAGAGACAGAGAGAGAGACAGAGAGAGACAGAGACAGAGTGAGAGAGACTGAGTGAGACAGAGAGAGACAGAGAGAGAGACACACAAAGAGACACAGAGAGAGACAGAGAGAAACAGAGCGAGACAAAGAGAGACAGAGCGAGAGACAGAGAAAGACAGAGAGAGTCAGAGAAAGACAAAGAAAGAGAGAGAGAGACAGAGAGAGTGACAGACAGAGAAAGAGAGAGACAGAGAGAGATACAGAGAAAGACACAGAGAGAGACAGAGGGAGAGACAGAGAAAGAGAAAGAGAGAGACAAAGAGAGAGACAGAGAAAGAGACAGAGAGAGACAGAAAATAGACATAGAGAGACACAGAGACAGACAGAGAGAGACAGAGACAGACAGATAGAGAGAAAAAGAGAGACACAGAAAGAGACAGAGACAGACAGAGAGAGAGACAGAGAGAGACAAAGAAAGAAACAGAGATAGACAAAGAGAGACAGAGAGAGAGACAGAGAGAGACACAGAGAGACACAGAGAGAGACAGAGAGAGACACAGAGAGAGACAGAGAAAGAGATACAGAGAGACAGAGAGAGACAGAGAGAGAGACAGAGAGAGACAGAGAGAGACAGAGAGAGACAGAGATAGACAGTGATAGAGAGAGAGAGACACAGAAAGAGACAGAGAGAATCACAGAGAGAGACAGAGAAAGAGTCAGAGAGAGAGACTGAGAGAGACAAAGAGAGAGACAGAGAGAGAAACAGAGAGAGACAGAGAGAGGCACAGAGAGACACGGAGAGAGACAGAGATAGAGAGAGACACAGGGAGACACAGATAGAGACAGAGAGGGACAGAGAGTGAGACAGGTAGAGACAGAGAGAGAGACAGAGACAGAGTGAGAGAGACTGAGTGAGACAGAAAGAGACAGAGAGAGAGACACACAAAGAGACACAGAGAGAGACAGAGGGAAACAGAGCGAGACAAAGAGAGACAGAGAGAGAGACAGAGAAAGATAGAGAGAGTCAGAGAAAGACAAAGAAAGAGAGAGAGAGACAGAGAGAGTGACAGACAGAGAAAGAGAGAGACAGAGAGAGATACAGAGAGAGACACAGAGAGAGACAGAGGGAGAGACAGAGAAAGAGAAAGAGAGAGACAAAGAGAGAGACAGAGAAAGAGACAGAGAGAGACAGAAAATAGACATAGAGAGACACAGAGACAGACAGAGAGAGACAGAGACAGACAGATAGAGAGAAAAAGAGAGACACAGAGAGAGACAGAGAGAGAAACAGAGAGAGATGAGAGAGACAGAGAGAGACAGAGACAGACAGAGAGAGAGACAGAGAGAGACAAAGAAAGAAACAGAGATAGACAAAGAGAGACAGAGAGAGACACAGAGAGACACAGAGAGAGACAGAGAGAGACACAGAGAGAGACAGAGAGAGAGAGATACAGAGAGACAGAGAGAGACAGAGAGAGAGAGACAGAGAGAGACAGAGAGAGAGAGATAGACAGTGATAGAGAGAGAGAGACACAGAAAGAGACAGAGAGAATCACAGAGAGAGACAGAGAAAGAGTCAGAGAGAGAGACTGAGAGAGACAAAGAGAGACAGAGAGAGACAGAGAGAGACAGAGAGAGACACTGAAAGAGACAGAGAGAGAGAAAGAGATGGAGATAGAAAGAGACAGAGCGAGACGAGAGAGACAGAGAGAGAAAGAGAGAGACAGAGAGAGACAGAAAGAGAGACAGAGACAAAGAGAGTGAATGAGAGAGACACAGAGAGACACAGAGAGAGACAGAGAGAGAGACAGAGTCAAAGAGAGTGAATAAGTGAGACAGAGAGAGACACAGAGAGAGAGACACAGAGAGACACAGAGAGAGACAGAGTGATACAGAGAAAGAGACAAAGAGAGAAGAGAGAGACAGAGAGAGACAGAGAGAGACAGATAGACAGAGAGAGAGACAGAGATAGAGAGAGAGACAAAGAGAGAGACAGTGAGAGAAAGATAGAGAGACAGAGAGAGACATACAGAAAGAGACAGAGAGAGACAGAGAGAGACACAGAGAGAGAAAGAGAGAGAGAGACAGAGATATACAGAGAGAGACACAGAGAGAGACAGAAAAGAGACAAAGAGAGAGAGACAAAAAGAGACAGAGAAAGACAGAGAGAGACAGAGAGAGAGACAGAGAGAGACACAGAGAGAGACAGATATAGAGACAGAGAGAGACAGAGAAAGACACACAGAGACAGTGAGAGAGACAGAGAGACAGAGAGAGACAGAGAGAGACAGAGAGATGACAGAGACATACAGAGAGAGACAAAGAGAGTAGAGAGAGACAGAGAGAGACAGAGAGAGACAAAGAAAGACACAGCGAGAGACAGAGAGAGAGAGATACAGAGAGAGAGACAGAGAGAGACAGAGAGAGTCAGAGAGACAGAGAGAGCCAGAGAGAGGCAGAGATAGACAGAGAAAGAGAAAGAGAGAGACAGAGAGAGAGACAGAGACAGAAAAGAGACAGAGAAAGACAGAGAAAGACAGAGACAGAGAGACACAGAGTGAGACAGAGAGAGAGAGAGAGAGACAGAGACAGAGATAGAGACAGAGAGAAACAGAGAGAGAGACAGAGAGAGAAACAGAGAGAGACAGAGAGAGACACAGAGAGACACAGAGAGAGACAGAGATACAGAGAGACACAGGGAGACACAGATAGAGACAGAGAGGGACAGAGAGTGAGACAGGTAGAGACAGAGAGAGAGACAGAGAGAGACAGAGACAGAGTGAGAGAGACTGAGTGAGACAGAGAGAGAGACAGAGAGAGAGACACACAAAGAGACACAGAGAGAGACAGAGAAAAACAGAGCGAGACAAAGAGAGACAGAGAGAGAGACAGAGAAAGACATAGAAAGAAGGAGAGAGAGAGAGAGACAGACAGAGAAAGAGAGAGACAGAGAGAGATACAGAGAGAGACACAGAGAGAGACAGAGGGAGAGACAGAGAAATAGAAAGTGAGAAACAAAGAGAGAGACAGAGAAAGAGACAGACAGAGAAAGAGAGAGACAGAGAGAGATACAGAGAGAGACACAGAGAGAGACAGAGGGAGAGACAGAGAAAGAGACAGAGAGACAGAAAATAGACAGAGAGAGAGACAGAGACAGACAGAGAGAGACATAGACAGACAGATAGAGAGACAAAGAGAGACACAGAGAGAGACAGAGAGAGAAACAGAGAGAGATGAGAGACAGAGAGAGACAGAGAGAGATACAGAGAGAGACACAGAGAGAGACAGAGGGAGAGACAGATAAAGAGACAGAGAGAGACAGAAAATAGACAGAGAGAGAGACAGAGACAGACAGAGAGAGACAGAGACAGACAGATAGAGAGACAAAGAGAGAAATAGAGAGAGACAGAGAGAGAAACAGAGAGAGATGAGAGAGACAGAGAGTGACAGAGAGAGACAGAGAGAGAGACAGAGAGAGACAAAGAAAGAACTAGAGATAGACAAAGAGAGACAGAGAGAGAGACAGACAGAGACACAGAGAGACACAGAGAGAGACAGAGAGAGACACAGAGAGAGACAGAGAGAGAGAGATACAGAGAGACAGAGAGAGACAGAGACAGAGAGACAGAGAGAGACAGAAAGAGACAGAGATAGACAGTGATAGAGAGAGAGAGAGACACAGAAAGATACAGAGAGAGACTGAGAGAGAAAGAGATAGAGACAGAGAGAGACAGAGAGAAACACAGAGAGAGACAGAGAAAGAGTCAGAGAGAGAGACTGAGAGAGACAAAGACAGAGACAGAGAGAGACAGAGAGAGACAGAGAGAGACACAGAAAGAGACAGAGAGAGAGAAAGAGAGGGAGATACAAAGAGACAGAGCGAGACGAGAGAGACATAGAGAGAGAAAGACAGAGACAGAGAGAGACAGAAAGAGAGACAGAGACAAAGAGAGTGAATGAGAGAGACAGAGAGAGACACAGAGAGAGACACAGAGAGACACAGAGAGAGACAGAGAAAGAGACAGAGTCAAAGAGAGTGAATAAGTGAGACAGAGAGAGACACAGAGATAGAGACACAGAGAGACACAAAGAGAGACAGAGTGATACAGAGAAAGAGACAAAGAGAGAAGAGAGAGACAGAGAGAGACAGATAGACAGAGAGAGAGTCAGAGATAGAGACAGAGAGAGACACAGAGAGAGACAGCAAGAGAAAGATAGAGAGACAGAGAGAGACATACAGAAAGAGACAGAGAGAGACAGAGAGAGACACATTCAGAGAAAGAGAGAGAGAGACAGAGATAGACAGAGAGAGAGACAGAGAGATACAGAAAAGAGACAAAGAGAGAGAGAACGAAAGAGACAGAAAAAGACAGAGAGAGACAGAGAGAGAGACGGAGAGAGACAGAGAGAGACACAGAGAGAGACAGATATAGAGACAGAGAGAGACAGAGAAAGACACAGAGAGACAGTGAGAGAGACAGAGAGAGACAGAAAAGAGACAAACAGAGAGAGACAGAGAAAGACAGAGACAGAGAGACACAGAGTGAGACAGAGAGAGAGAGAGACAGAGACAGAGATAGAGACAGAGAGAAACAGAGAGAGAGGCAGAGAGAGAAACAGAGAGAGGCAGAGAGAGACACAGAGAGACACAGAGAGAGACAGAGATAGAGAGAGACACAGGGAGACACAGATAGAGACAGAGAGGGACAGAGAGTGAGACAGGTAGAGACAGAAAGAGAGACAGAGAGAGACAGAGACAGAGTGAGAGAGACTGAGTGAGACAGAGAGAGACAGAGAGAGAGACACACAAAGAGACACAGAGAGAGACAGAGAGAAACAGAGCGAGACAAAGAGAGACAGAGAGAGAGACAGAGAAAGACAGAGAGAGTCAGAGAAAGACAAAGAAAGAGAGAGAGAGACAGAGAGAGTGACAGACAGAGAAAGAGAGAGACAGAGAGAGATACAGAGAGAGACACAGAGAGAGACAGAGGGAGAGACAGAGAAAGAGAAAGAGAGAGACAGAGATAGAGACAGAGAGAGACACAGAGAGAGACACAGAGAGAGACAGCGAGAGAAAGATAGAGAGACAGAGAGAGACATACAGAAAGAGACAGAGAGAGACAGATAGAGACACATTCAGAGAAAGAGAGAGAGAGACAGAGATAGACAGAGAGAGAGACAGAGAGATACAGAAAAGAGACAAAAAGAGAGAGACAGAAAGAGACAGAGAAAGACAGAGAGAGACAGAGAGAGAGATGGAGAGAGACAGAGAGAGACACAGAGAGAGACAGATATAGAGACAGAGAGAGACAGAGAAAGACACAGAGAGACAGAGAGAGAGACAGAGAGAGACAGAAAAGAGACAAACAGAGAGAGACAGAGAAAGACAGAGACAGAGAGACACAGAGTGAGACAGAGAGAGAGAGAGACAGAGACAGAGATAGAGACAGAGAGAAACAGAGAGAGAGACAGAGAGAGAAACAGCGAGACAGAGAGAGGCACAGAGAGACACAGAGAGAGACAGAGATAGAGAGAGACACAGGGAGACACAGATAGAGACAGAGAGGGACAGAGAGTGAGACAGGTAGAGACAGAGAGAGAGACAGAGAGAGACAGAGACAGAGTGAGAGAGACTGAGTGAGACAGAGAGAGACAGAGAGAGAGACACAAAGGGACACAGAGAGAGACAGAGGGAAACAGAGCGAGACAAAGAGAGACAGAGAGAGAGACAGAGAAAGACAGAGAGAGTCAGAGACAGACAAAGAAAGAGAGAGAGAGAGACAGAGAGAGTGACAGACAGAGAAAGAGAGAGACAGAGAGAGATACAGAGAGAGACACAGAGAGAGACAGAGGGAGAGACAGAGAAAGAGAAAGAGAGAGACAAAGAGAGAGACAGAGAAAGAGACAGAGAGAGACAGAAAATAGACAGAGAGAGACACAGAGACAGACAGAGAGAGACAGAGACAGACAGATAGAGAGAAAAAGAGAGACACAGAGAGAGACAGAGAGAGAAACAGAGAGAGATGAGAGAGACAGAGAGAGACAGAGACAGACAGAGACAGACAGAGAGAGAGACAGAGAGAGACAAAGAAAGAAACAGAGATAGACAAAGAGAGACAGAGAGAGAGACAGAGAGAGACACAGAGAGACACAGAGAGAGACAGAGAGAGACACAGAGAGAGACAGAGAGAGAGATACAGAGAGACAGAGAGAGACAGAGACAGAGAGACAGAGAGAGACAGAGAGAGACAGAGATAGGCAGTGATAGAGAGAGAGAGACACAGAAAGAGACAGAGAGAATCACAGAGAGAGACAGAGAAAGAGTCAGAGAGAGAGACTGAGAGAGACAAAGAGAGACAGAGAGAGACAGAGAGAGACAGAGAGAGACACTGAAAGAGACAGAGAGAGAGAAAGAGATGGAGATAGAAAGAGACAGAGCGAGACGAGAGAGACACAGAGAGAGAAAGAGAGAGACAGAGAGAGACAGAAAGAGAGACAGAGACAAAGAGAGTGAATGAGAGAGACAGAGAGAGACACAGAGAGAGACACAGAGAGAGACACAGAGAGACACAGAGAGAGACAGAGAGAGATACAGAGTCAAAGAGAGTGAATAAGTGAGACAGAGAGAGACACAGAGAGAGAGACACAGAGAGACACAGAGAGAGACAGAGTGATACAGAGAAAGAGACAAAGAGAGAAGAGAGAGACAGAGAGAGACAGAGAGAGACAGATAGACAGAGAGACAGAGATAGAGAGAGAGAGACACAGAGAGAGACAGCGAGAGAAAGATAGAGAGACAGAGAGAGACATACAGAAAGAGGCAGAGAGAGACAGAGAGAGACACAGAGAGAGAAAGAGAGAGAGAGACAGAGATAGACAGAGAGAGACACAGAGAGAGACAGAAAAGAGACAAAGAGAGAGAGACAAAAAGAGACAGAGAAAGACAGAGAGAGACAGAGAGAGAGAGACAGAGAGAGACACAGAGAGAGACAGATATAGAGACAGAGAGA
>NW_028227276.1:10718858-10721358 GCF_978045245.1 Mus caroli
GAGAGACAGAGAGAGACAGAGTCAAAGAGAGTGAATAAGTGAGACAGAGAGAGACACAGAGATAGAGACACAGAGAGACACAAAGAGAGACAGAGTGATACAGAGAAAGAGACAAAGAGAGAAGAGAGAGACAGAGAGAAACAGAGAGAGACAGATAGACAGAGAGAGAGTCAGAGATAGAGACAGAGAGAGACACAGAGAGAGACAGCAAGAGAAAGATAGAGAGTCAGAGAGAGACATACAGAAAGAGACAGAGAGAGACAGAGAGAGACACATTGAGAGAAAGAGAGAGAGAGACAGAGATAGACAGAGAGAGAGACAGAGAGATACAGAAAAGAGACAAAGAGAGAGAGACAGAAAGAGACAGAAAAAGACAGAGAGAGACAGAGAGAGAGACGGAGAGAGACAGAGAGAGACACAGAGAGAGACAGATATAGAGACAGAGAGAGACAGAGAAAGACACAGAGAGACAGTGAGAGAGACAGAGAGAGACAGAAAAGAGACAAACAGAGAGCGACAGAGAAAGACAGAGACAGAGAGACACAGAGTGAGACAGAGAGAGAGAGAGACAGAGACAGAGATAGAGAGAGAGAAACAGAGAGAGAGACAGAGAGAGAAACAGAGAGAGACAGAGAGAGACACAGAGAGACACAGAGAGAGACAGAGATAGAGAGAGACACAGGGAGACACAGATAGAGACAGAGAGGGACAGAGAGTGAGACAGGTAGAGACAGAGAGAGAGACAGAGAGAGACAGAGACAGAGTGAGAGAGACTGAGTGAGACAGAGAGAGACAGAGAGAGAGACACACAAAGAGACACAGAGAGAGACAGAGAAACAGAGCGAGACAAAGAGAGACAGAGAGAGAGACAGAGAAAGACAGAGAGAGTCAGAGAAAGACAAAGAAAGAGAGAGAGAGACAGAGAGAGTGACAGACAGAGAAAGAGAGAGACAGAGAGAGATACAGAGAGGGACACAGAGAGAGACAGAGGGAGAGACAGAGAGAGACACAGAGAGAGACAGCGAGAGAAAGATAGAGAGACAGAGAGAGACATACAGAAAGAGACAGAGAGAGACAGAGAGAGACACATTCAGAGAAAGAGAGAGAGACAGAGATAGACAGAGAGAGAGACAGAGAGATACAGAAAAGAGACAAAGAGAGAGAGACAGAAAGAGACAGAGAAAGACAGAGAGAGACAGTGAGAGAGATGGAGAGAGACAGAGAGAGACACAGAGAGAGACAGATATAGAGACAGAGAGAGACAGAGAAAGACACAGAGAGACAGAATGAAAGACAGAGAGAGACAGAAAAGAGACAAACAGAGAGAGACAGAGAAAGACAGAGACAGAGAGACACAGAGTGAGACAGAGAGAGAGAGAGACAGAGACAGAGATAGATACAGAGATAAACAGAGAGAGAGACAGAGAGAGAAACAGAGAGAGACAGAGAGAGGCACAGAGAGACACAGAGAGAGACAGAGATAGAGAGAGACACAGGGAGACACAGATAGAGACAGAGAGGGACAGAGAGTGAGACAGGTAGAGACAGAGAGAGAGACAGAGAGAGACAGAGACAGACTGAGAGAGACTGAGTGAGACAGAGAGAGACAGAGAGAGAGACACACAAAGAGACACAGAGAGAGACAGAGAGAAACAGAGCGAGACAAAGAGAGACAGAGAGAGAGACAGAGAAAGACAGAGAGAGTCAGAGAAAGACAAAGAAAGAGAGAGAGACAGAGAGAGTGACAGACAGAGAAAGAGAGAGACAGAGAGAGATACAGAGAGAGACACAGAGAGAGACAGAGGGAGAGACAGAGAAAGAGAAAGAGAGAGACAAAGAGAGAGACAGAGAAAGAGACAGAGAGAGACAGAAAATAGACAGAGAGAGACACAGAGAGAGACAGAGACAGACAGATAGAGAGAAAAAGAGAGACACAGAGAGAGACAGAGAGAGAAACAGAGAGAGATGAGAGAGACAGAGAGAGACAGAGAGAGAGACAGAGAGAGACAAAGAAAGAAACAGAGATAGACAAAGAGAGACAGAGAGAGACACAGAGATACACAGAGAGAGACAGAGACACAGAGAGAGACAGAGAGAGAGATACAGAGAGACAGAGAGAGACAGAGAGAGAGAGACAGAGAGAGACAGAGAGAGACAGAGATAGACAGTGATAGAGAGAGAGACACACAGAAAGAGACAGAGAGAATCACAGAGAGAGACAGAGAAAGAGTCAGAGAGAGAGACTGAGAGAGACAAAGAGAGACAGAGAGAGACAGAGAGAGACAGAGAGAGACACTGAAAGAGACAGAGAGAGAGAAAGAGATGGAGATAGAAAGAGACAGAGCGAGACGAGAGAGACACAGGGAGAGAAAGAGAGAGACAGAGAGAGACAGAAAGAGAGACAGAGACAAAGAGAGTGAATGAGAGAGACAGAGAGAGACACAGAGAGAGACACAGAGAGACACAGAGAGAGACAGAGAGAGAGACAGAGTCAAAGAGA
>NW_028227276.1:10731358-10736358 GCF_978045245.1 Mus caroli
GAGAGAGACAGAGAGAGACTGAGAGAGAAAGAGATAGAGACAGAGAGAAACACAAAGAGAGACAGAGAAAGAGTCAGAGAGAGAGAGACTGAGAAAGACAAAGAGAGAGACAGAGAGAGACAGAGAGAGACACAGAAAGAGACAGAGAGAGAGAAAGAGAGGGAGATAGAAAGAGACAGAGCGAGACTAGAGAGACACAGAGAGAGAAAGAGAGAGACAGAGAGAGACAGAAAGAGAGACAGAGACAAAGAGAGTGAATGAGAGAGACAGAGAGAGACACAGAGAGAGACACAGAGAGACACAGAGAGATACAGAGAGAGAGACAGAGTCAAAGAGAGTGAATAAGTGAGACAGAGAGAGACACAGAGAGAGAGAGACACAGAGAGACACAGAGAGAGACAGAGTGATACAGAGAAAGAGACAAAAAGAGAAGAGAGAGGCAGAGATAGACAGAGAAAGAGAAAGAGAGAGACAGAGAGAGAGACAGAGAGAGACATAAAAGAGACAGAGAGAGACAGAGAAAGACAGAGACAGAGAGACACAGAGTGAGACAGAAAGAGAGAGAGAGAGGCAGAGACAGAGATAGAGACAGAGAGAAACAGAGAGAGAGACAGAGAGAGAAACAGAGAGAGACAGAGAGAGACACAGAGAGACACAGAGAGAGACAGAGATAGAGAGAGACACAGGGAGACAGAGATAGAGACAGAGAGGGACAGAGAGTGAGACAGGTAGAGACATAGAGAGATAGACAGAGAGAGACAGAGACAGAGTGAGAGAGACTGAGTGAGACAGAGAGACAGAGAGAGAGAGACACAAAGAGACACAGAGAGAGACAGAGAGAAACAGAGCGAGACAAAGAGAGACAGAGAGAGAGACAGAGAGAGACAGAGAAAGACAAAGAAAGATAGAGAGAGACAGAGAGAGAGACAGACAGAGAAAGAGAGAGACAGAGAGAGATACAGAGAGAGACACAGAGAGAGACAGAGGGAGAGAAGAGAAAGAGAAAGAGAAAGAGAGAGACAAAGAGAGAGACAGAGAAAGAGACAGAGAGAGACAGAAAATAGACAGAGAGAGAGACAGAGACAGACAGAGACAGAGAGATAGAGAGACAAAGAGAGACACAGAGAGAGACAGAGAGAGAAACAGAGAGAGATGAGAGAGACAGAGAGAGACAGAGAGAGACAGAGACAGACAGAGAGAGAGACAGAGAGAGACAAAGAAAGAAACAGAGATAGACAAAGAGAGAAAGAGAGAGAGACAGAGAGAAACACAGAGAGACACAGAGAGAGACAGAGAGAGACACAGAGAGAGACAGAGAGAGAAAGATACAGAGAGACAGAGACAGAGACAGAGAGACAGAGAGAGACAGAGAGAGACAGAGATAGACAGAGATAGAGAGAGAGAGACACAGAAAGAGACAGAGAGAATCACAGAGAGAGACAGAGAAAGAGTCAGAGAGAGAGACTGAGAGAGACAAAGAGAGACAGAGAGAGACAGAGAGAGACAGAGAGAGACACTGAAAGAGACAGAGAGAGAGAAAGAGATGGAGATAGAAAGAGACAGAGCGAGACGAGAGACACACAGAGAGAGAAAGAGAGAGACAGCGAGAGACAGAAAGAGAGACAGAAACAAAGAGAGTGAATAAGTGAGACAGAGAGAGACACAGAGAGAGAGACACAGAGAGACACACAGAGAGACAGAGTGATACAGAGAAAGAGACAAAGAGAGAAGAGAGAGACAGAGAGAGACAGATAGACAGAGAGAGAGACAGAGATAGAGAGAGAGAGAGACACAGAGAGAGACAGCGAGAGAAAGATAGAGAGACAGAGAGAGACATACAGAAAGAGACAGAGAGAGACAGAGGGACACATTGAGAGAAAGAGAGAGAGAGAGACAGAGATAGACAGAGAGAGACAGAGAGATACAGAAAAGAGACAAAGAGAGAGAGACAGAAAGAGACAGAGAAAGACAGAGAGAAACAGAGAGAGAGATGGAGAGAAACAGAGAGAGACACAGAGAGAGACAGATATAGAGACAGAGAGAGACAGAGAAAGACACAGAGAGACAGTGAGAGAGACAGAGAGACAGAGAGAGACAGAGAGAGACAGAGAGATGACAGAGACATACAGAGAGAGACAAAGAGAGTAGAGAGAGACAGAGAGAGACAGAGAGAGACAAAGAAAGACACAGCGAGAGACAGAGAGAGAGAGATACAGAGAGAGAGACAGAGAGAGACAGAGAGACAGAGAGAGACAGAGAGAGGCAGAGATAGACAGAGAAAGAGAAAGAGAGAGACAGAGAGAGAGACAGAGAGAGAGACAGAGAGAGACAGAAAAGAGAGAAACAGAGAGAGACAGAGAAAGACAGAGAGACACAGAGAGACACAGAGAGAGAGAGAGAGACAGAGACAGAGATATAGACAGAGAGAAACAGAGAGAGACAGAGAGAGAAACAGAGAGAGACAGAGAGAGACACAGAGAGACACAGAGAGAGACAGAGATAGAGAGAGACACAGGGAGACACAGATAGAGACAGAGAGGGACAGAGAGTGAGACAGGTAGAGACAGAGAGAGAGACAGAGAGAGACTTAGACAGAGTGAGAGAGACTGAGTGAGACAGAGAGAGAGAAAGAGAGAGACACACAAAGAGACACAGAGAGAGACAGAGAGAAACAGAGCGAGACAAAGAGAGACAGAGAGAGACAGAGAGAGACAGAGAAAGACAGAGAGAGACAGAGAGAGACAAAGAAAGACAGAGAGACAGATAGAGAGAGCCAGAGAGAAATACAGAGAAAGACACAGAGAGAGACAGAGGGAGAGACAGAGAAAGAGAAAGAGAGAGACAAAGAGAGAGACAGAGAAAAAGACAGAGAGAGACAGAAAATAGAGAGAGAGAGAGACAGAGACAGACAGAGAGAGACAGAGACAGACAGATAGAGAGACAGAGAGAGACACAGAGAGAGACAGAGAGAGAGACAGAGAGAGATGAGAGAGACAGCGAGAGACAGAGAGAGACAGAGAGAGACACAGATAGAGACAGAGAGAGACACAGAGAGAGACAGAGAGAGAGATACAGAGAGACAGAGAGACAGAGACTGAAAGACAGAGAGAGACAGAGAGAGACAGAGATAGACAGTGATAGAGAGAGAGACACAGAGAGAGACAGAGAGAGACTGAGAGAGAAAGAGATAGAGACAGAGAGAAACACAAAGAGAGACAGAGAAAGAGTCAGAGAGAGAGACTGAGAAAGACAAAGACAGAGACAGAGAGAGACAAAGAGAGACAGAGAGAGAGACACAGAAAGAGACAGAGAGAGAGAAAGAGAGGGAGATAGAAAGAGACAGAGCGAGACTAGAGAGACACAGAGAGAGAAAGAGAGAGACAGAGAGAGACAGAAAGAGAGACAGAGACAAAGAGAGTGAATGAGAGAGACAGAGAGAGACACAGAGAGAGACACAGAGAGACACAGAGAGATACAGAGAGAGAGACAGAGTCAAAGAGAGTGATTAAGTGAGACAGAGAGAGACACAGAGAGAGAGACACAGAGAGACACAGAGAGAGACAGAGTGATACAGAGAAAGAGACAAAGAGAGAAGAGAGAGGCAGAGATAGACAGAGAAAGAGAAAGAGAGAGACAGAGAGAGAGACAGAGAGAGACATAAAAGAGACAAACAGAGAGAGACAGAGAAAGACAGAGACAGAGAGACACAGAGTGAGACAGAAAGAGAGAGAGAGAGGCAGAGACAGAGATAGAGACAGAGAGAAACAGAGAGAGAGACAGAGAGAGAAACAGAGAGAGACAGAGAGAGACACAGAGAGACACAGAGAGAGACAGAGATAGAGAGAGACACAGGGAGACAGAGATAGAGACAGAGAGGGACAGAGAGTGAGACAGGTAGAGACATAGAGAGATAGACAGAGAGAGACAGAGACAGAGTGAGAGAGACTGAGTGAGACAGAGAGACAGAGAGAGAGAGACACAAAGAGACACAGAGAGAGACAGAGAGAAACAGAGCGAGACAAAGAGAGACAGAGAGAGAGACAGAGAGAGACAGAGAAAGACAAAGAAAGATAGAGAGAGACAGAGAGAGTGACAGACAGAGAAAGAGAGAGACAGAGAGAGATACAGAGAGAGACACAGAGAGAGACAGAGGGAAAGAAGAGAAAGAGAAAGAGAGAGACAGAGAAAGAGACAGAGAGAGACAGAAAATAGACAGAGAGAGAGACAGAGACAGACAGAGAGAGACAGAGACAGAGAGATAGAGAGACAAAGAGAGACACAGAGAGAGACAGAGAGAGAAACAGAGAGAGATGAGAGAGACAGAGAGAGACAGAGAGAAACACAGAGAGAGACAGAGAAAGAGTCAGAGAGAGACTGAGAGAGACAAAGACAGAGACAGAGAGAGACAGAGAGAGACACAGAAAGAGACAGAGAGAGAGAAAGAGAGGGAGATAGAAAGAGACAGAGCGAGACGAGAGAGACACAGAGAGAGAAAGAGAGATACAGAGATAGACAGAAAGAGAGACAGAGACAAAGAGAGTGAATGAGAGAGACAGAGAGAGACACAGAGAGAGACACAGAGAGACACAGAGAGAGACAGAGAGAGAGACAGAGTCAAAGAGAGTGAATAAGTGAGACAGAGAGAGACACAGAGATAGAGACACAGAGAGACACAAAGAGAGACAGAGTGATACAGAGAAAGAGACGAAGAGAGAAGAGAGAGACAGAGAGAGACAGAGAGAGACAGATAGACAGAGAGAGAGACAGAGATAGAGACAGAGAGAGAGAGACACGGAGAGAGACAGCGAGAGAAAGATAGAGAGACAGAGAGAGACATACAGAAAGAGAAAGAGAGAGACAGAGAGAGACACATTGAGAGAAAGAGAGAGAGAGAGACAGAGATAGACAGAGAGAGAGAGACAGAGAGATACAGAAAAGAGACAAAGAGAGAGAGACAGAAAGAGACAGAAAAAGACAGAGAGAGACAGAGAGAGAGACGG
>NW_028227276.1:10751358-10756358 GCF_978045245.1 Mus caroli
AGAGAGAGACAGACAGAGACAGAGAGAGACACATAGATAGAAAGAGAGTGAAACAGAGAGAGACAGAGAGAGACAGAGAGAGACAGAGGGAGAGACAGAGACAAAGAGAGTGACTGAGAAAGTCAGAGAGAGACACAGAGAGAGAGACAGAGAGAGACAAAGTAAGAAACAGAGAGAGAGACAGAGAGAGACAGAGAGAAAGAGAGAGAGACAGAGAGAGACAGAGATAGACAGAGAGAGACACATAGAGAGAAAGAGAGCGAGACAGAGAGAGAGACAGAGAGAGACAGAGACAGTGTGAAAGAGACTGACAAGGACAGAGAGAGACAGAGAGAGACATACAGAGAGAGACATAGAAAGACAGAGAGAGACACAGAGAGAGACAGAGAGAGAGACAGAAAGAGACAAAGAAAAACAGAAAAAGAGAGAGAAATGAGAAAGAGTTTGAGACAGAGAGAGACAGAGTGAGACAGAGAGAGACAGATAGAGAGCCAGAGAGATACAGAGAGAGAGAGAGACAGAGAGAGACGAGAGAGACACAGAAAGAGACAGAGAGAGAGAAAGAGAGGGAGATAGAAAGAGACAGAGCGAGACTAGAGAGACACAGAGAGAGAAAGAGAGAGACAGAGAGAGACAGAAAGAGAGACAGAGACAAAGAGAGTGAATGAGAGATACAGAGAGAGACACAGAGAGAGACACAGAGAGACACAGAGAGATACAGAGAGAGAGACAGAGTCAAAGAGAGTGAATAAGTGAGACAGAGAGAGACACAGAGAGAGAGACACAGAGAGACACAGAGAGAGACAGAGTGATACAGAGAAAGAGACAAAGAGAGAAGAGAGAGGCAGAGATAGACAGAGAAAGAGAAAGAGAGAGACAGAGAGAGAGACAGAGAGAGACATAAAAGAGACAAACAGAGAGAGACAGAGAAAGACAGAGACAGAGAGAGACAGAGAGAGACAGAGATAGAGAGAGACACAGGGAGACAGAGATAGAGACAGAGAGGGACAGAGAGTGAGACAGGTAGAGACAGAGAGAGAGACAGAGAGAGACAGAGACAGAGTGAGAGAGACTGAGTGAGACAGAGAGACAGAGAGAGAGACACAAAGAGACACAGAGAGAGACAGAGAGAAACAGAACGAGACAAAGAGAGACAGAGAGAGAGACAGAGAGAGACAGAGAAAGACAAAGAAAGATAGAGAGAGACAGAGAGAGACAGACAGAGAAAGAGAGAGACAGAGAGAGATACAGACAGAGAGACAGAGAGAGACAGAGAGAGACAGAGAGACAGAGAGAGACAGAGAGAGGCAGAGATAGACAGAGAAAGAGAAAGAGAGAGACAGAGAGAGAGACAGAGAGAGAGACAGAGAGAGACAGAAAAGAGAGAAACAGAGAGAGACAGAGAAAGACAGAGAGACACAGAGAGACACAGAGAGAGACAGAGAGAGAGACAGAGACAGAGATATAGACAGAGAGAAACAGAGAGAGAGACAGAGAGAGAACCAGAGAGAGACAGAGAGAGACACAGAGAGACACAGAGAGAGACAGAGATAGAGAGAGACACAGGGAGACACAGAGAGAGAAAGAGAGGGACAGAGAGTGAGACAGGTAGAGACAGAGAGAGAGACAGAGAGAGACTTAGACAGAGTGAGAGAGACAGAGTGAGACAGAGAGAGAGAAAGAGAGAGACACACAAAGAGACACAGAGAGAGACAGAGAGAAACAGAGTGAGACAAAGAGAGACAGAGAGAGACAGAGAGAGACAGAGAAAGACAGAGAGAGACTGAGAGAGAAAAAGAAAGACAGAGAGACAGATAGAGAGAGACAGAGAGAGATACAGAGAGAGACACAGAGAGAGACAGAGGGAGAGACAGAGAAAGAGAAAGAGAGAGACAAAGAGAGAGACAGAGAAAAAGACAGAGAGAGACAGAAAATACACAGAGAGAGAGACAGAGAGAGACAGAGAGAGACAGAGACAGAGAGATAGAGAGACAAAGAGAGACACAGAGAGAGACAGAGAGAGAAACAGAGAGAGATGAGAGAGACAGAGAGAGACAGAGACAGACAGAGAGAGAGACAGAGAGAGACAAAGAAAGAAACAGAGATAGACAAAGAGAAACAGAGAGAGAGACAGAGAGAGACACAGAGAGACACAGAGAGAGACACAGAGAGAGACAGAGAGAAAGATACAGAGAGACAGAGAGAGACAGAGAGACAGAGAGAGACAGAGAGAGCCAGAGATAGACAGTGATACAGAGAGAGAGACACAGAAAGAGACAGAGAGAATCACAGAGAGAGACAGAGAAAGAGTCAGAGAGAGAGACTGAGAGAGACAAAGAGAGACAGAGAGAGACAGAGAGAGACAGAGAGAGACACTGAAAGAGACAGAGAGAGAGAAAGAGATGGAGATAGAAAGAGACAGAGCGAGACGAGAGAGACACAGAGAGAGAAAGAGAGAGACAGAGAGAGACAGAAAGAGAGACAGAGACAAAGAGAGTGAATGAGAGAGACAGAGAGAGACACAGAGAGAGACACAGAGAGACACAGAGAGAGACAGAGAGAGAGACAGAGTCAAAGAGAGTGAATAAGTGAGACAGAGAGAGACACAGAGAGAGAGACACAGAGAGACACAGAGAGAGACAGAGTGATACAGAGAAAGAGACAAAGAGAGAAGAGAGAGACAGAGAGAGACAGATAGACAGAGAGAGAGACAGAGATAGAGAGAGAGGGACACAGAGAGAGACAGCGAGAGAAAGATAGAGAGACAGAGAGAGACATACAGAAAGAGACAGAGAGAGACAGAGAGACACATTGAGAGAAAGAGAGAGAGAGACAGAGATAGACAGAGAGAGAGACAGAGAGATACAGAAAAGAGACAAAGAGAGAGAGACAGAAAGAGACAGAAAAAGACAGAGAGAAACAGAGAGAGAGATGGAGAGAGACAGAGAGAGACACAGAGAGAGACAGATATAGAGACAGAGAGAGACAGAGAAAGACACAGAGAGACAGTGAGAGAGACAGAGAGAGACAGAGAGAGACAGAGATATGACAGAGACATACAGAGAGAGACAAAGAGAGTAGAGAGAGACAGAGAGAGACAGAGAGAGACAAAGAAAGACACAGCGAGAGACAGAGAGAGATAGAGATACAGAGAGAGAGACAGAGAGAGACAGAGAGAGACAGAGAGACAGAGAGAGACAGAGAGAGGCAGAGATAGACAGAGAAAGAGAAAGAGAGAGACAGAGAGAGAGACAGAGAGAGAGACAGAGAGAGACAGAAAAGAGAGAAACAGAGAGAGACAGAGAAAGACAGAGAGACACAGAGAGAGACAGAGAGAGAGAGACAGAGACAGAGATATAGACAGAGAGAAACAGAGAGAGAGACAGAGAGAGACACAGAGAGCGACAGAGAGAGAGATACAGAGAGACAGAGAGACAGAGACTGAAAGACAGAGAGAGACAGAGAGAGACAGAGATAGACAGTGATAGAGAGAGAGACACAGAGAGAGACAGAGAGAGACTGAGAGAGAAAGAGATAGAGACAGAGAGAAACACAAAGAGAGACAGAGAAAGAGTCAAAGAGAGAGACTGAGAAAGACAAAGACAGAGACAGAGAGAGACAAAGAGAGACAGAGAGAGAGACACAGAAAGAGACAGAGAGAGAGAAAGAGAGGGAGATAGAAAGAGACAGAGCGAGACTAGAGAGACACAGAGAGAGAAAGAGAGAGACAGAGAGAGACAGAAAGAGAGACAGAGACAAAGAGAGTGAATGAGAGAGACAGAGAGAGACACAGAGAGAGACACAGAGAGACACAGAGAGATACAGAGAGAGAGACAGAGTCAAAGAGAGTGATTAAGTGAGACAGAGAGAGACACAGAGAGAGAGACACAGAGAGACACAGAGAGAGACAGAGTGATACAGAGAAAGAGACAAAGAGAGAAGAGAGAGGCAGAGATAGACAGAGAAAGAGAAAGAGAGAGACAGAGAGAGAGACAGAGAGAGACATAAAAGAGACAAACAGAGAGAGACAGAGAAAGACAGAGACAGAGAGACACAGAGTGAGACAGAAAGAGAGAGAGAGAGGCAGAGACAGAGATAGAGACAGAGAGAAACAGAGAGAGAGACAGAGAGAGAAACAGAGAGAGACAGAGAGAGACACAGAGAGACACAGAGAGAGACAGAGATAGAGAGAGACACAGGGAGACAGAGATAGAGACAGAGAGGGACAGAGAGTGAGACAGGTAGAGACATAGAGAGATAGACAGAGAGAGACAGAGACAGAGTGAGAGAGACTGAGTGAGACAGAGAGACAGAGAGAGAGAGACACAAAGAGACACAGAGAGAGACAGAGAGAAACAGAGCGAGACAAAGAGAGACAGAGAGAGAGACAGAGAGAGACAGAGAAAGACAAAGAAAGATAGAGAGAGACAGAGAGAGTGACAGACAGAGAAAGAGAGAGACAGAGAGAGATACAGAGAGAGACACAGAGAGAGACAGAGGGAAAGAAGAGAAAGAGAAAAAGAGAGACAAAGAGAGAGACAGAGAAAGAGACAGAGAGAGACAGAAAATAGACAGAGAGATAGACAGAGACAGACAGAGAGAGACAGAGACAGAGAGATAGAGAGACAAAGAGAGACACAGAGAGAGACAGAGAGAGAAACAGAGAGAGATGAGAGAGACAGAGAGAGACAGAGAGAAACACAGAGAGAGACAGAGAAAGAGTCAGAGAGAGACTGAGAGAGACAAAGACAGAGACAGAGAGAGACAGAGAGAGACACAGAAAGAGACAGAGAGAGAGAAAGAGAGGGAGATAGAAAGAGACAGAGCGAGACGAGAGAGACACAGAGAGAGAAAGAGAGATACAGAGATAGACAGAAAGAGAGACAGAGACAAAGAGAGTGAATGAGAGAGACAGAGAGAGACACAGAGAGAGACACAGAGAGACACAGAGAGAGACAGAGAGAGAGACAGAGTCAAAGAGAGTGAATAAGTGAGACAGA
>NW_028227276.1:10766358-10776358 GCF_978045245.1 Mus caroli
AAAGAGAGACAGAGACAAAGAGAGTGAATGAGAGAGACAGAGAGAGACACAGAGAGAGACACAGAGAGACACAGAGAGATACTTAGAGAGAGACAGAGTCAAAGAGAGTGAATAAGTGAGACAGAGAGAGACACAGAGAGAGAGACACAGAGAGACACAAAGAGAGACAGAGTGATACAGAGAAAGAGACAAAGAGAGAAGAGAGAGGCAGAGATAGACAGAGAAAGAGAAAGAGAGAGACAGAGAGAGACATAAAAGAGACAAACAGAGAGAGACAGAGAAAGACAGAGACAGAGAGAGACAGAGAGAGACAGAGATAGAGAGAGACACAGGGAGACAGAGATAGAGACAGAGAGGGACAGAGAGTGAGAGAGGTAGAGACAGAGAGAGAGACAGAGAGAGACAGAGACAGAGTGAGAGAGACTGAGTGAGACAGAGAGACAGAGAGAGAGAGACACAAAGAGACACAGAGAGAGACAGAGAGAAACAGAACGAGACAAAGAGAGACAGAGAGAGAGACAGAGAGAGACAGAGAAAGACAAAGAAAGATAGAGAGAGACAGAGAGAGACAGACAGAGAAAGAGAGAGACAGAGAGAGATACAGACAGAGAGACAGAGAGAGACAGAGAGACAGAGAGAGACAGAGAGAGGCAGAGATAGACAGAGAAAGAGAAAGAGAGAGACAGAGAGAGAGACAGAGAGAGAGACAGAGAGAGACAGAAAAGAGAGAAACAGAGAGAGACAGAGAAAGACAGAGAGACACAGAGAGACACAGAGAGACACAGAGAGAGAGAGACAGAGACAGAGATATAGACAGAGAGAAACAGAGAGAGAGACAGAGAGAGAACCAGAGAGAGACAGAGAGAGACACAGAGAGACACAGAGAGAGACAGAGATAGAGAGAGACACAGGGAGACACAGATAGAGACAGAGAGGGACAGAGAGTGAGACAGGTAGAGACAGAGAGAGAGACAGAGAGAGACTTAGACAGAGTGAGAGAGACTGAGTGAGACAGAGAGAGAGAAAGAGAGAGACACACAAAGAGACACAGAGAGAGACAGAGAGAAACAGAGTGAGACAAAGAGAGACAGAGAGAGACAGAAAGAGACAGAGAAAGACAGAGAGAGACAGAGAGAGAAAAAGAAAGACAGAGAGACACATAGAGAGAGACAGAGAGAGATACAGAGAGAGACACAGAGAGAGACAGAGGGAGAGACAGAGAAAGAGAAAGAGAGAGACAAAGAGAGAGACAGAGAAAAAGACAGAGAGAGACAGAAAATACACAGAGAGAGAGACAGAGAGAGACAGAGAGAGACAGAGACAGAGAGATAGAGAGACAAAGAGAGACACAGAGAGAGACAGAGAGAGAAACAGAGAGAGATGAGAGAGACAGAGACAGACAGAGAGAGAGACAGAGAGAGACAAAGAAAGAAACAGAGATAGACAAAGAGAAACAGAGAGAGAGACAGAGAGAGACACAGAGAGACACAGAGAGAGACACAGAGAGAGACAGAAAGATACAGAGAGACAGAGAGAGACAGAGAGACAGAGAGAGACAGAGAGAGACAGAGATAGACAGTGATAGAGAGAGAGAGACACAGAAAGAGACAGAGAGAATCACAGAGAGAGACAGAGAAAGAGTCAGAGAGAGAGACTGAGAGAGACAAAGAGAGACAGAGAGAGACAGAGAGAGACAGAGAGAGACACTGAAAGAGACAGAGAGAGAGAAAGAGATGGAGATAGAAAGAGACAGAGCGAGATGAGAGAGACACAGAGAGAGAAAGAGAGAGACAGAGAGAGACAGAAAGAGAGACAGAGACAAAGAGAGTGAATGAGAGAGACAGAGAGAGACACAGAGAGAGACAAAGAGAGACACAGAGAGAGACAGAGAGAGAGACAGAGTCAAAGAGAGTGAATAAGTGAGACAGAGAGAGACACAGAGAGAGAGACACAGAGAGACACAGAGAGAGACAGAGTGATACAGAGAAAGAGACAAAGAGAGAAGAGAGAGACAGAGAGAGACAGATAGACAGAGAGAGAGACAGAGATAGAGAGAGAGGGACACAGATAGAGACAGCGAGAGAAAGATAGAGAGACAGAGAGAGACATACAGAAAGAGACAGAGAGAGACAGAGAGACACATTGAGAGAAAGAGAGAGAGAGACAGAGATAGACAGAGAGAGAGACAGATACAGAAAAGAGACAAAGAGAGAGAGACAGAAAGAGACAGAGAAAGACAGAGAGAAACAGAGAGAGAGATGGAGAGAGACAGAGAGAGACACAGAGAGAGACAGATATGGAGACAGAGAGAGACAGAGAAAGACACAGAGAGACAGTGAGAGAGACAGAGAGAGACAGAGAGAGACAGAGATATGACAGAGACATACAGAGAGAGACAAAGAGAGTAGAGAGAGACAGAGAGAGACAGAGAGAGACAAAGAAAGACACAGCGAGAGACAGAGAGAGAGAGAGATACAGAGAGAGAGACAGAGAGAGACAGAGAGAGACAGAGAGAGAGACAAAGAGAGAAGAGAGAGGCAGAGATAGACAGAGAAAGAGAAAGAGAGAGACAGAGAGAGAGACAGAGAGAGACATAAAAGAGACAAACAGAGAGAGACAGAGAAAGACAGAGACAGAGAGACACAGAGTGAGACAGAGAGAGAGAGAGAGAGGCAGAGACAGAGATAGAGACAGAGAGAAACAGAGAGAGAGACAGAGAGAGAAACAGAGAGAGACAGAGAGAGACACAGAGAGACACAGAGAGAGACAGAGATAGAGAGAGACACAGGGAGACAGAGATAGAGACAGAGAGGGACAGAGAGTGAGACAGGTAGAGACAGAGAGAGAGACAGAGAGAGACAGAGACAGAGTGAGAGAGACTGAGTGAGACAGAGAGAGAGACAGAGAGAGAGAGACACAAAAAGACACAGAGAGAGACAGAGAGAAACAGAGCTAGACAAAGAGAGACAGAGAGAGACAGAGAGAGAGACAGAGAAAGACAGAGAGAGACAGAGAGAGACAAAGAAAGACAGAGAGAGAGATAGAGAGAGACAGAGAGAGAGACAGACAGAGCAAGAGAGACACAGAGAGAGATACAGATAAAGACACAGAGAGAGACAGAGGGAGAGACAGAGAAAGAGAAAGAGAGAGACAAAGAGAGAGACAGAGAAAGAGACAGAGAGAGACAGAAAATAGACAGAGAGAGAGACAGAGACAGACAGAGAGAGACATCACAGACAGATAGAGAGACAGAGAGAGACACAGAGAGAAACAGAGAGAGAGACAGAGAGATGAGAGAGAAAGAGAGAGACAGAGAGAGACAGAGAGAGAGACAGAGAGAGACAAAGAAAGAAAAAGAGATAGACGGAGAGAGACAGAGAGAGAGACAGAGAGAGAGACACAGAGAGACACAGAGAGAGAAAGAGGGAGAGAGAGACAGAGATAGACAGAGAGAGAGACAGAGAGTTACAGAAAAGAGACATAGAGAGAGAGAGACAGAGAGACAAAGACAGAGAGAGACAGAGAGAGAGACAGAGAGAGACAGAGAGAGACACAGAGAGAGACAGATATAGAGACAGAGAGAGACAGAGAAAGACACAGAGAGACAGTGAGAGATACAGAGAGACAGAGAGAGACAGAGGGAGACAGAGAGATGACAGAGACATACACAGAGAGACAAAGAGAGTAGAGAGAGACAGAGAGAGACAAAGAAAGACACAGCGAGAGACAGAGAGATATATAGAGAGAGACAGAGAGAGACAGAAACCGACAGAGAGACTGAGAGAGACAGAGTGAGACAGAGAGAGAGACAGAGAGAGAGAGACAGAGAGAGACACAGAGAAACACAGAGAGAGACACAGAGAGACACAGAGAGAGACATGGAGAGACACAGAGAGACACAGAGAGAGGCAAAGACAGACAGAGAGAGACAGTGAGAGACAGAGAGAGACACAGAGAGAGACAGAGAGAGACACAGAGAGAGAAAGAGAGAGAGACAGAAGAGTGAGACACAGTGAGAGATTGAGAGAGACAGAGAGAGACAGAGGGAGAGACAGAGAAAGAGAAAGAGAGAGACAAATAGAGAGACAGAGAAAGAGACAGAGAGAGACAGAAAATAGACAGAGAGAGAGAGACAGAGACAGACAGAGAGAGACAGAGACAGACAGATAGAGAGACAGAGAGAGCCACAGAGAGAGACAGAGAGAGAGACAGAGAGAGATGAGAGAGACAGAGAGAGACAGAGAGAGACAGAGAGAGAGACAGAGAGAGACAAAGAAAGAAACAGAGATAGACGGAGAGAGACAGAGAGAGAGACAGAGAGAGACACAGAGAGACACAGAGAGAGACAGAGAGAGACACAGAGAGAGAGATACAGAGAGACAGAGAGAGATGGAGACAGAGATACAGAGAGAGACAGAGACAGAGATAGACAGTGATAGAGAGAGAGACACAGAGAGACAGAGAGAGACTGAGAGAGAAAGAGATAGAGACAGAGAGAGACAGAGAGAGAGACAGAGAGAGAAACAGAGAGAGACAGAGAGAGACAAAGAGAGAGAGAGAGAGAGACAGAGACAAAGAGAGTGACTGAGAAAGACAGAGAGAGACAGAGAGAGAGACAAAGAGAGACACAGAGAGACAGAGAGATACAGAGAGATAGACAAAGAGAGAAGAGAGAGAGAGACTGAGAGAAACAGAGAGAGTCAGAGAGACAGAGAGAGACACAGAGAGAGACAGAGATACAGACAGACAGAAGCAGAGAGAGACACAGAGAGAGACAGAGAAAGAGACAGAGAGAGAGACTGAGAGAGACAGAGACAGAGAGAGTCAGAGAGATACAGAGAGAGACAGAGAAAGAGACAGAGAGAGAGAAAGAGAGGGAGACAGAAAGAGACAGAGCGAGACGAGAGAGACACAGAGAGAGAAAGAGAGAGACAGAGAGAGACAGAGAGAGACAGAGAGAGACAGAAAGAGAGACAGAGACAGAGAGTGAATGAGAGAGACAGAGAGAGACACAGAGAGAGAGACAGAGAGAGACACAGAGAGAGACAGAGAGAGAGACAGAGTCAAAGAGAGTGAATAAGAGAGACAGAGAGAGACAGAGAGAGACAGAAAGAGACACAGAGAGAGACAGAGTGATACAGAGAAAGAGACAAAGAGAGAAGAGAGAGACAGAGAGAGATATAGAGAGACAGAGAGAGACACAGATAGAGACAGAGAGAGACACAGAGAGAGACAAAGAGAGAAAGATAGAGAGACATAGAGAGACATACAGAAAGAGACAGAGAGAGACACAGAGAGAGAAAGAGAGAGAGAGACAGAGAGAGACAGAGAGAGAGACAGAGAGATACAGAAAATAGACAAAGAGAGAGAGACAGAAAGAGACAGAGAGATACAGAAAATAGACAAAGAGAGAGAGACAGAAAGAGACAGAGAGATGGAGAGAGACAGAGAGAGACACAGAGAGAGACAGATATAGAGACAGAGAGAGACAGAAAGACACAGAGAGAAACACAGAGAGACACTGAGAGAGACAGAGAGACAGAGAGAGACACAGAGAGACACAGAGATGACAGAGACATACAGAGAGAGACAAAGAGAGTAGAGAGAGACAGAGAGAGACAGAGAGAGACAAAGTAAGACACACAGAGAGAGACAGAGATATATTGAGAGAGACAGAGAGAGACAGAAAGAGACAGAGAGACAGAGAGAGACAGAAAGAGACAGAGAGAGAGACAGAGAGAGACACAGAGAAACACAGAGAGAGACATAGAGAGACACAGAGAGAGACATGGAGAG
Source organism: Mus caroli (assembly GCF_978045245.1). Taxonomy (NCBI): domain Eukaryota; kingdom Metazoa; phylum Chordata; class Mammalia; order Rodentia; family Muridae; genus Mus; species Mus caroli. Next base: position 10,772,155 of record NW_028227276.1, read on the forward strand.
ACACAGAGAGACACAGAGAGAGACAGAGAGAGACACAGAGAGACAGAGAGAGAGACAGAGAGAGACAGCCAGAGACAGACACAGAGAGAGAGACAGAGATAGAGACAGAGAGAGACAGAGAGAGAGACAGAGAGAGACTGAGAGAGACAGGGATAGAGACAGAGAGAGACAGGGAGAGACTCTGGGAGAATCAGAGAGAAACAGGGATAGAGACAGAGAGAGACAGGGAGAGACTCTGGGAGAAACAGAGTGAGACAGAGAGAGAGACAGAGAGAGAGAGACAGAGACAGAGTGAGAGAGACTGAGAGAGCCAGAGAGAGAGCCAGAGAGATACAGAGAGAGACATACAGAGAGAGACATAGAGAGACAGAGAGAGACACAGAGAGAGGCAGAAAGAAAGACAGAGAGAGACAAAGAGAGAAACAGAGAGACAGAGATAGACAGAAAGAGACAGAGAGATAGACAGAGAAAGAGACAGAGAGAGACAGAGAGAGACAGAGAGAGACACAGAGAGCAAAAGAGAGAGACAGAGAGTTACACAAAGAGAGCATAGAGATACAGAGAGACAAAGAGAGAAGAGAGACAGAGAGAGACAGAGATATAGAAAGAGAGATACAGAGAGAGACACAGAGAGAAACAGAGAGAAACAGAGAGTGAGTCAGAGAGAGACACAGAGAGAGACACAGCGAGACAGAGAGAGAGACAGAGAGAGGCAGAGAGAGACAGAGAGAGACACAGAGAGAGACAGACAGAGAAAAGAGACAAAGAGAGAGAGATAGAGAGAGACAGAGAAAGACAGAGAAGGACAGATAGAGAGAAAGAAACAGAGACAGAGACAAAGAGCGAGAGAGTCAGAGACAGAGTGAGAGAGACTTAGAGATACAGAGAGATACTGAGAGAGACAGAGAGAGACAGAGAGAGATAGAAAAGAGACAAAGGGAGAGAGACAGAGAGAGACAGAGAAAGACAGAGCTAGACAGAGAGACACAGAGAAAGACAGAGAGAGAGAGAGACAGAGTCAGAGATAGAGACAGAGAGAGAAAGAGAGAGAAACAGAGAGAGAGAGAGACACAGAAAGAGACAGAGATAGAGAGAGACACAGGGAGACACAGAGAGAGACAGAGAGAGACACAGAGAGAGACAGCGAGAGAAAGATAGAGAGACAGAGAGAGACATACAGAAAGAGACAGAGAGAGACAGAGAGAGACACATTGAGAGAAAGAGAGAGAGAGAGACAGAGATAGACAGAGAGAGAGACAGAGAGATACAGAAAAGAGACAAAGAGAGAGAGACAGAAAGAGACAGAGAAAGACAGAGAGAGACAGAGAGAGAGACGGAGAGAGACAGAGAGAGACACAAAGAGAGACAGATATAGAGACAGAGAGAGACAGAGAAAGACACAGAGAGACAGTGAGAGAGACAGAGAGACAGAGAGAGACAGAGAGAGACAGAGAGATTACAGAGACATACAGAGAGAGACAAAGAGAGTAGAGAGAGACAGAGAGAGACAGAGAGAGACAAAGAAAGACACAGCGAGAGACAGAGAGAGAGATACAGAGAGATAGACAGAGAGAGACAGAGAGAGACAGAGAGACAGAGACAGAGAGAGGCAGAGATAGACAGAGAAAGAGAAAGAGAGAGACAGAGAGAGAGACAGAGAGAGAGAGACAGAGAGAGACAGAAAAGAGACAAACAGAGAGAGACAGAGAAAGACAGAGAGAGATAGAGAGAGACAGAGAGAGAGAGACAGAGACAGAGATAGAGACAGAGAGAAACAGAGAGAGAGACAGAGAGAGACAGAGAGAGACACAGAGAGACACAGAGAGAGACAGAGATAGAGAGAGACACAGGGAGACACATATAGAGACAGAGAGGGACAGAGAGTGAGAAAGGTAGAAACAGAGAGAGAGACAGAGAGAGACAGAGACAGAGTGAGAGAGACTGAGTGAGACAGAGAGAGAGACAGAGAGAGAGACACACAAAAAGACACAGAGAGAGACAGAGAGAAACAGAGCTAGACAAAGAGAGACAGAGAGAGACAGAGAGAGAGACAGAGAAAGACAGAGAGAGACAGAGAGAGACAAAGAAAGACAGAGAGAGAGATAGAGAGAGACAGAGAGAGAGACAGACAGAGCAAGAGAGACACAGAGAGAGATACAGATAGAGACACAGAGAGAGACAGAGGGAGAGACAGAGAAAGAGAAAGAGAGAGACAAAGAGAGAGACAGAGAAAGAGACAGAGAGAGACAGAAAATAGACAGAGAGAGAGACAGAGACAGACAGAGAGAGACATCACAGACAGATAGAGAGACAGAGAGAGACACAGAGAGAAACAGAGAGAGAGACAGAGAGATGAGAGAGAAAGAGAGAGACAGAGAGAGACAGAGAGAGAGACAGAGAGAGACAAAGAAAGAAAAAGAGATAGACGGAGAGAGACAGAGAGAGAGACAGAGAGAGAGACACAGAGAGACACAGAGAGAGAAAGAGGGAGAGAGAGACAGAGATAGACAGAGAGAGAGACAGAGAGTTACAGAAAAGAGACATAGAGAGAGAGAGACAGAGAGACAAAGACAGAGAGAGACAGAGAGAGAGACAGAGAGAGACAGAGAGAGACACAGAGAGAGACAGATATAGAGACAGAGAGAGACAGAGAAAGACACAGAGAGACAGTGAGAGATACAGAGAGACAGAGAGAGACAGAGGGAGACAGAGAGATGACAGAGACATACACAGAGAGACAAAGAGAATAGAGAGAGACAGAGAGAGACAAAGAAAGACACAGCGAGAGACAGAGAGATATATATAGAGAGACAGAGAGAGACAGAAACCGACAGAGAGACTGAGAGAGACAGAGTGAGACAGAGAGAGAGACAGAGAGAGAGAGACAGAGAGAGACACAGAGAAACACAGAGAGAGACACAGAGAGACACAGAGAGAGACATGGAGAGACACAGAGAGACACAGAGAGAGGCAAAGACAGACAGAGAGAGACAGTGAGAGACAGAGAGAGACACAGAGAGAGACAGAGAGAGACACAGAGAGAGAAAGAGAGAGAGACAGACAGAGAGAGACACAGAGAGAGAGACAGAGATAGAGACAGAGAGAGACAGTGAGAGACTGAGAGAGACAGGGATAGAGACAGTGAGAGACAGGGAGAGACTCTGGGAGAAACAGAGAGAGACAGAGAGACAGAGATAGACAGAGTCAGAGATAGAGACAGAGAGAGAAAGAGAGAGAAACAGAGAGAGACAGAGAGAGACAGAGACAGAGGGAGAGAGACAGAGATAGACAGAGACAAAGAGAGTGACTGAGAAAGTCAGAGAGAGACAGAGAGAGAGAGACAGAGAGAGACAAAGAGAGAAACAGAGAGAGAGACAGAGAGAGACAGAGAGAGACAGAGAGAGAGACAGAGAGACAGAGATAGACAGAGAGAGACACATAGAGAGAAAGAGAGCGAGACAGAGAGAGAGACAGAGAGAGTCAGAGACAGTGTGAGAGAGACTGACAGAGAAAGAGAGTGAGACAGAGAGAGACATACAGAGAGAGACATTGAGAGACAGAGAGAGACACAGAGAGAGACAGAGAGAGACAAAGAAAAACAGAGAGAGAGACAGAAAAGAGACAGAGATTGAGACATAGAGAGACAGAATGAGACAGAGAGAGACAGATAGAGAGCCAGAGAGATACAGAGAGAGAGAGACAGAGAGAGATGAGAGAGACAGAGAGAGAGACACAAAAGAGACAGTGATTTAGACAGAGTGAGTCAGAGAGAGATAGATAGAGAGACAGAGACAGAGGGAGAGAGACAGAGATAGAGAGAGACATACAGAGACATACAGAGAGAGACATAGAGAGACAGAGAGAGACACAGAGAGAGACAGAGATAGACAGAGAGAGACAGAGAGAGACAGAGAGAGACAGAGACAAAGAGAGTGACTGAGAAAGTCAGAGAGAGACAGAGAGAGAGAGACAGAGAGAGACAAAGAGAGAAACAGAGAGAGAGACAGAGAGAGACGAGAGAGACAGAGAGAGACAGAGATAGAGACAGAGAGAGACAGAGAGAGACACAGAAAGAGACAGAGAAAGAGAAAGAGAGGGAGACTGAAAGAGACAGAGCGAGACGAGAGAGACACAGAAGAAAAAGAGAGAGACAGAGAGAGAAAGATAGAGAGACAGAGAGAGACATACAGAAAGAGACAGAGAG
>NW_028227276.1:10781358-10788858 GCF_978045245.1 Mus caroli
GAGAGAGACACAGGGAGACACAGATAGAAACAGAGTGGGACAGAGAGTGAGACAGGTAGAGACAGAGAGAGAGACAGAGAGAGACAGAGACAGAGTGAGAGAGACTGAGTAAGACAGAGAGAGAGACAGAGAGAGAGAGACACAAAGAGACACAGAGAGAGACAGAGAGAAACAGAGCGAGACAAAGAGAGACAGAGAAGAGACAGAGAAAGACAGAGAGAGACAGAGAAAGACAAAGAAAGATAGAGAGAGACAGAGAGAGAGACAGACAAGAAAGAAGGAGACAGAGAGAGATACAGAGAGAGACACAGAGAGAGACAGAGGGAGAGACAGAGAAAGAGAAAGAGAGAGACAAAGAGAGAGACAGAGAAAGAGACAGAGAGAAACAGAAAATAGACAGAGAGAGAGACAGAGACAGACAGAGAGAGACAGAGACAGACAGATAGAGAGAAAAAGAGAGACACATAGAGAGATAGAGAGAGAAACAGAGAGATGAGAGAGAGAGAGAGAGACAGAGAGAGACAGAGAGAGAGACAAAGAAAGAAACAGAGATAGACAAAGAGAGACAGAGAGAGACACAGAGAGACACAGAGAGAGACTGAGAGAGACACAGAGAGAGACAGAGAGAGAGAGATACAGAGAGACAGAGAGAGACAGAGACAGAGAGGCAGAGAGAGACAGAGAGAGACAGAGATAGACAGTGATAGAGAGAGAGAGACACAGAGAGAGACAGAGAGAGACTGAGAGAGAAAGAGATAGAGACAGAGAGAGACAGAGAGAAACACAGAGAGAGACAGAGAAAGAGTTAGAGAGAGAGACTGAGAGAGACAGAGACAGAGAGAGACAGAGAGAGACAGAGAGAGACACAGAAAGAGACATAGAGAGAGAAAGAGAGGGAGATAGAAAGAGACAGAGCAAGACGAGAGAGACACAGAGAGAGAAAGAGAGAGACAGAGAGAGACAGAAAGAGAGACAGAGACAAAGAGAGTGAATGAGAGAAGCACAGAGAGACACAGAGAGAGACACAGAGAGACACAGAGAGAGACAGAGAGAGAGACAGAGTCAAAGAGAGTGAATAAGTGAGACAGAGAGAGACACAGAGAGAGAGACACAGAGAGACACAGAGAGAGACAGAGTGATACAGAGAAAGAGACAAAGAGAGAAGAGAGAGACAGAGAGAGACAGAGAGAGACAGATAGACAGAGAGAGAGACAGAGATAGAGACAGAGAGAGACACAGAGAGAGACAGCGAGAGAAAGATAGAGAGACAGAGAGAGACATACAGAAAGAGACAGAGAGAGACAGAGAGAGACACATTGAGAGAAAGAGAGAGAGAGAGAGACAGAGATAGACAGAGAGAGAGACAGAGAGATACAGAAAAGAGACAAAGAGAGAGAGACAGAAAGAGACAGAGAAAGACAGAGAGAGACAGAGAGAGAGACGGAGAGAGACAGAGAGAGACACAAAGAGAGACAGATATAGAGACAGAGAGAGACAGAGAAAGACACAGAGAGACAGTGAGAGAGACAGAGAGACAGAGAGAGACAGAGAGAGACAGAGAGATGACAGAGACATACAGAGAGAGACAAAGAGAGTAGAGAGAGACAGAGAGAGACAGAGAGAGACAAAGAAAGACACAGCGAGAGACAGAGAGAGAGAAACAGAGAGATAGACAGAGAGAGACAGAGAGAGACAGAGAGACAGAGACAGAGAGAGGCAGAGATAGACAGAGAAAGAGAAAGAGAGAGACAGAGAGAGAGACAGAGAGAGAGACAGAGAGAGACAGAAAAGAGACAAACAGAGAGAGACAGAGAAAGACAGAGAGAGACAGAGAGACACAGAGAGAGACAGAGAGAGAGAGACAGAGACAGAGATAGAGACAGAGAGAAACAGAGAGAGAGACAGAGAGAGACAGTGAGAGACACAGAGAGACACAGAGAGAGACAGAGATAGAGAGAGACACAGGGAGACACATATAGAGACAGAGAGGGACAGAGAGTGAGACAGGTAGAAACAGAGAGAGAGACAGAGAGAGACAGAGACAGAGTGAGAGAGACTGAGTGAGACAGAGAGAGAGACAGAGAGAGAGACACACAAAAAGACACAGAGAGAGACAGAGAGAAACAGAGCTAGACAAAGAGAGACAGAGAGAGACAGAGAGAGAGACAGAGAAAGACAGAGAGAGACAGAGAGAGACAAAGAAAGACAGAGAGAGAGATAGAGAGAGACAGAGAGAGAGACAGACAGAGCAAGAGAGACACAGAGAGAGATACAGATAGAGACACAGAGAGAGACAGAGGGAGAGACAGAGAAAGAGAAAGAGAGAGACAAAGAGAGAGACAGAGAAAGAGACAGAGAGAGACAGAAAATAGACAGAGAGAGAGACAGAGACAGACAGAGAGAGACATCACAGACAGATAGAGAGACAGAGAGAGACACAGAGAGAAACAGAGAGAGAGACAGAGAGATGAGAGAGAAAGAGAGAGACAGAGAGAGACAGAGAGAGAGACAGAGAGAGACAAAGAAAGAAAAAGAGATAGACGGAGAGAGACAGAGAGAGAGACAGAGAGAGAGACACAGAGAGACACAGAGAGAGAAAGAGGGAGAGAGAGACAGAGATAGACAGAGAGAGAGACAGAGAGTTACAGAAAAGAGACATAGAGAGAGAGACAGAGAGACAAAGACAGAGAGAGACAGAGAGAGAGACAGAGAGAGACAGAGAGAGACACAGAGAGAGACAGATATAGAGACAGAGAGAGACAGAGAAAGACACAGAGAGACAGTGAGAGATACAGAGAGACAGAGAGAGACAGAGGGAGACAGAGAGATGACAGAGACATACACAGAGAGACAAAGAGAGTAGAGAGAGACAGAGAGAGACAAAGAAAGACACAGCGAGAGACAGAGAGAGAGAGATACACAGAGAGTGACAGAGAGAGACAGAGACAGTGTGAGAGAGACTGACAGAGACAGAGAGAGAGACAGAGAGAGACATACAGAGAGAGACATAGAGAGACAGAGAGAGACACAGAGAGAGACAGAGAGAGAGACAGAGAGAGACAAAGAAAAACAGAGAGAGAGACAGAAAGAGACAGAGATTGAGACAGAGAGAGATGGAGTGAGACAGAGAGAGACAGATAGAGAGCCAGAGAGATACAGAGAGAGAGAGAGAGGGACAGAGAGAGACGAGAGAGACAGAGAGAGACAGAGAGAGACAGAGAGAGACAGAGATAGACAAAGAGAGACAGAGAGAGATAGAGAGAGAGACAGAGAGAGAGACAGAGAGAGAGACAAAAAAGAGACAGTAATTTAGACAGAGTGTGACAGAGACAGATAGAGAGACAGAGAGAGACAGAGAGAGAGAGAGACAGAGACAGAGAGACGAGAGGGACAGAGAGAGACAGAGATAGAGGGAGACACAGAGAGAGACAGAGAAAGAGTCAGAGAGAGAGACTGAGAGAGACAAAGACAGAGACAGAGAGAGACAGAGAGAGACAGAGAGAGACACAGAAAGAGAGAGAGAAAGAGAGGGAGATAGAAAGAGACAGAGCGAGACGAGAGAGACACAGAGAGAGAAAGAGAGAGACAGAGAGAGACAGAAAGAGAGACAGAGACAAAGAGAGTGAATGAGAGAGACAGAGAGAGACACAGAGAGAGAGACATAGAGAGACACAGAGAGAGACAGAGAGAGAGACAGAGTCAAAGAGAGTGAATAAGTGAGACAGAGAGAGACACAGAGAGAGAGACACAGAGAGACACAGAGAGAGACAGAGTGATACAGAGAAAGAGACAAAGAGAGAAGAAAGAGACAGAGAGAGACAGAAAGAGACAGATAGACTGAGAGAGAGACAGAGATAGAGACAGAGAGAGACACAGAGAGAGACAGCGAGAGAAAGATAGAGAGACAGATAGAGACATACAGAAAGAGACAGAGAGAGACACAGAGAGACACAGAGAGAGACAGATATAGAGACAGAGAGAGACAGAGAAAGACACAGAGAGACAGTGAGAAAGACAGAGAGACAGAGAGAGACAGAGAGAGACAGAGAGATGACAGAGACATACACAGAGAGACAAAGAGAGTAGAGAGAGACAGAGAGAGACAAAGAAAGACACAGCGAGAGACAGAGAGAGAGAGATACAGAGAAAGAGACAGAGAGAGACAGAGAGAGACAGAGAGACAGAGAGAGACAAAGAGAGGCAGAGATAGACAGAGAAAGAGCAAGAGAGAGACAGAGAGAGAGACAGAGGGAGAGAGACAGAGAGACAGAAAAGAGACAGTGATTTAGACAGAGTGTGACAGAGACAGATAGAGAGACAGAGAGAGACAGAGAGAGAGAGACAGAGACAGAGAGACGAGAGGGACAGAGAGAGACAGAGATAGAGACAGAGAGAGATAGAGAGAGACACAGAGAGAGACAGAGAAAGAGTCAGAGAGAGAGACTGAGAGAGACAAAGACAGAGACAGAGAGAGACAGAGAGAGACAAAGAGAGACACAGAAAGAGAGAGAGAGAGAAAGAGAGGGAGATAGAAAGAGACAGAGCGATACGAGAGAGACACAGAGAGAGAAAGAGAGAGACAGAGAGAGACAGAAAGAGAGACAGAGACAAAGAGTGAATGAGAGAGACAGAGAGAGACACAGAGAGAGAGACATAGAGAGACACAGAGAGACAGAGAGAGAGACAGAGTCAAGGAGAGTGAATAAGTGAGACAGAGAGAGACACAGAGAGAGAGACACAGAGAGACACAGAGAGAGACAGAGTGATACAGAGAAAGAGACAAAGAGAGAAGAAAGAGACAGAGAGAGACAGAAAGAGACAGATAGACAGAGAGAGAGACAGAGATAGAGACAGAGAGAGACACAGAGAGAGACAGCGAGAGAAAGATAGAGAGACAGAGAGAGACATACAGAAAGAGACAGAGAGAGACACAGAGAGACACAGAGAGAGACAGATATAGAGACAGAGAGAGACAGAGAAAGACACAGAGAGACAGTGAGAAAGACAGAGAGACAGAGAGAGACAGAGAGAGACAGAGAGATGACAGAGACATACACAGAGAGACAAAGAGAGTAGAGAGAGACAGAGAGAGACAAAGAAAGACACAGCGAGAGACAGAGAGAGAGATACAGAGAGAGAGACAGAGAGAGACAGAGAGAGACAGAGAGAGGCAGAGATAGACAGAGAAAGAGAAAGAGAGAGACAGAGAGAGAGACAGAGGGAGAGAGACAGAGAGACAGAAAAGAGACAAACAGAGAGAGACAGAGAAAGACAGAGAGAGACAGAGAGACACAGAGATAGACAGAGAGAGAGAGAGACAGAGACAGAGATAGAGACAGAGAGAAACAGAGAGAGAGACAGAGAGAGAAACAGAGAGAGACAGAGAGAGACACAGAGAGACACAGAGAGAGACATAGATAGAGAGAGACACAGGGAGACACAGATAGAGACAGAGATAGACAGAGAGTGAGACAGGTAGAGACAGAGAGAGAGACAGAGAGAGACACAGAGAGAGACAGAGGGAGAGACAGAGAGAGACAGAAAATAGACAGAGAGAGAGACAGAGACATACAGAGAGAGACAGAGACAGACAGATAGAGAGACAGAGAGAGCCACAGAGAGAGACAGAGAGAGATGAGAGAGACAGAGAGAGACAGAGAGAGACAGAGAGAGAGACATAGAGAGACAAAGAAAGAAACAGAGATAGACGGAGAAGGACAGAGAGAGAGACAGAGAGAGACACAGAGAGACACAGAGAGACACAGAGAGAGACAGAGAGAGACACAGAGAGAGAAAGAGAGAGAGAGATACAGAGAGACAGAGAGAGACAGAGACAGAGAGACAGAGAGAGACAGAGACAGAGATAGACAGTGATAGAGAGAGAGACACAGAGAGACAGAGAGAGACTGAGAGAGAAAGAGATAGAGACAGAGAGAGACAGAGAGAGAGACAGAGAGAGAAACAGAGAGAGACAGAGAGAGACAGAGAGAGAGATAGAGACAGAGAGACACAGAGTGAGAAAGAGAGAGAGACAGAGAGAGACACAGAGAGACACAGAGAGAGACAGAGATAGAGAGAGACACAGGGAGACACAGATAGAAACAGAGTGGGACAGAGAGTGAGACAGGTAGAGACAGAGAGAGAGACAGAGATAGACAGAGAGAGAGACAGAGAGTTACAGAAAAGAGACATAGAGAGAGAGACAGAGAGACAAAGACAGAGAGAGACAGAGAGAGAGACAGAGAGAGACAGAGAGAGACACAGAGAGAGACAGATATAGAGACAGAGAGAGACAGAGAAAGACACAGAGAGACAGTGAGAGATACAGAGAGACAGAGAGAGACAGAGGGAGACAGAGAGATGACAGAGACATACACAGAGAGACAAAGAGAGTAGAGAGAGACAGAGAGAGACAAAGAAAGACACAGCGAGAGACAGAGAGATATATAGAGAGAGACAGAGAGAGACAGAAACAGACAGAGAGACTGAGAGAGACAGAGTGAGACAGAGAGAGAGACAGAGAAAGAGAGACAGAGAGAGACACAGAGAAACACAGAGAGAGACACAGAGAGACACAGAGAGAGACATGGAGAGACACAGAGAGACACAGAGAGAGGCAAAGACAGACAGAGAGAGACAGTGAGAGACAGAGAGAGACACAGAGAGAGACACAGAGAGAGAAAGAGAGAGAGACAGACAGAGACAGACAGAGACAGAGAGAGACACAGAGAGAGACAGAGATAGAGACAGAGAGAGACAGTGAGAGACTGAGAGAGACAGGGATAGAGACAGTGAGAGACAGGGAGAGACTCTGGGAGAAACAGAGTGAGACAGAGAGACACAGAGAGAGACAGAGAGACAGAGATAGACAGAGTCAGAGATAGAGACAGAGAGAGAAAGAGAGAGAAACAGAGAGAGACAGAGAGAGACAGAGACAGAGGGAGAGAGACAGAGATAGACAGAGACAAAGAGAGTGACTGAGAAAGTCAGAGATAGACAAAGAGAGAAACAGAGAGAGAGACAGAGAGAGACAGAGAGAGACAGAGAGAGAGACAGAGAGACAGAGATAGACAGAGAGAGACACATAGAGAGAAAGAGAGCGAGACAGAGAGAGAGACAGAGAGAGTCAGAGACAGTGTGAGAGAGACTGACAGAGAAAGAGAGTGAGACAGAGAGAGACATACAGAGAGAGACATTGAGAGACAGAGAGAGACACAGAGAGAGACAGAGAGAGACAAAGAAAAACAGAGAGAGAGACAGAAAAGAGACAGAGATTGAGACATAGAGAGACAGAATGAGACAGAGAGAGACAGATAGAGAGCCAGAGAGATACAGAGAGAGAGAGACAGAGAGAGATGAGAGAGACAGAGAGAGAGACACAAAAGAGACAGTGATTTAGACAGAGTGAGTCAGAGAGAGATAGATAGAGAGACAGAGACAGAGGGAGAGAGACAGAGATAGAGAGAGACATACAGAGACATACAGAGAGAGACATAGAGA
>NW_028227276.1:10796358-10811358 GCF_978045245.1 Mus caroli
AGAGACAGAGAGAGACAGAGAGAGAGACAGAGAAAGACAGAGAGAGACAGAGAGAGACAAAGAAAGACAGAGAGAGAGATAGAGAGAGACAGAGAGAGAGACAGACAGAGCAAGAGAGACACAGAGAGAGATACAGATAGAGACACAGAGAGAGACAGAGGGAGAGACAGAGAAAGAGAAAGAGAGAGATAAAGAGAGAGACAGAGAAAGAGACAGAGAGAGACAGAAAATAGACAGAGAGAGAGACAGAGACAGACAGAGAGAGACATCACAGACAGATAGAGAGACAGAGAGAGACACAGAGAGAAACAGAGAGAGAGACAGAGAGATGAGAGAGAAAGAGAGAGACAGAGAGAGACAGAGAGAGAGACAGAGAGAGACAAAGAAAGAAAAAGAGATAGACGGAGAGAGACAGAGAGAGAGACAGAGAGAGAGACACAGAGAGACACAGAGAGAGAAAGAGGGAGAGAGAGACAGAGATAGACAGAGAGAGAGACAGAGAGTTACAGAAAAGAGACATAGAGAGAGAGACAGAGAGACAAAGACAGAGAGAGACAGAGAGAGAGACAGAGAGAGACAGAGAGAGACACAGAGAGAGACAGATATAGAGACAGAGAGAGACAGAGAAAGACACAGAGAGACAGTGAGAGAGACAGAGAGACAGAGAGAGACAGAGGGAGACAGAGAGATGACAGAGACATACACAGAGAGACAAAGAGAGTAGAGAGAGACAGAGAGAGACAAAGAAAGACACAGCGAGAGACAGAGAGAGAGATACAGAGAGAGAGACAGAGAGAGACAGAGACAGTGTGAGAGAGACTGACAGAGACAGAGAGAGAGACAGAGAGAGACATACAGAGAGAGACATAGAGAGACAGAGAGAGACACAGAGAGAGACAGAGAGAGAGACAGAGAGAGACAAAGAAAAACAGAGAGAGAGAGACAGAAAGAGACAGAGATTGAGACAGAGAGAGATGGAGTGAGACAGAGAGAGACAGATAGAGAGCCAGAGAGATACAGAGAGAGAGAGAGAGAGGGACAGAGAGAGACGAGAGAGAGAGAGAGAGACAGAGAGAGACAGAGAGAGACAGAGATAGACAAAGAGAGACAGAGAGAGACAGAGAGAGAGACAGAGAGAGAGACAGAGAGAGAGACAAAAAAGAGACAGTAATTTAGACAGAGTGTGACAGAGACAGATAGAGAGACAGAGAGAGACAGAGAGAGAGAGAGACAGAGACAGAGAGACGAGAGGGACAGAGAGAGACAGAGATAGAGGGAGACACAGAGAGAGACAGAGAAAGAGTCAGAGAGAGAGACTGAGAGAGACAAAGACAGAGACAGAGAGAGACAGAGAGAGACAGAGAGAGACACAGAAAGAGAGAGAGAAAGAGAGGGAGATAGAAAGAGACAGAGCGAGACGAGAGAGACACAGAGAGAGAAAGAGAGAGACAGAGAGAGACAGAAAGAGAGACAGAGACAAAGAGAGTGAATGAAAGAGACAGAGAGAGACACAGAGAGAGAGACATAGAGAGACACAGAGAGAGACAGAGAGAGAGACAGAGTCAAAGAGAGTGAATAAGTGAGACAGAGAGAGACACAGAGAGAGAGACACAGAGAGACACAGAGAGAGACAGAGTGATACAGAGAAAGAGACAAAGAGAGAAGAAAGAGACAGAGAGAGACAGAAAGAGACAGATAGACTGAGAGAGAGACAGAGATAGAGACAGAGAGAGACACAGAGAGAGACAGCGAGAGAAAGATAGAGAGACAGAGAGAGACAGAGAAAGACACAGAGAGACAGTGAGAAAGACAGAGAGACAGAGAGAGACAGAGAGAGACAGAGAGATGACAGAGACATACACAGAGAGACAAAGAGAGTAGAGAGAGACAGAGAGAGACAAAGAAAGACACAGCGAGAGACAGAGAGAGAGAGATACAGAGAGAGAGACAGAGAGAGACAGAGAGAGACAGAGAGACAGAGAGAGACAAAGAGAGGCAGAGATAGACAGAAAATAGACAGAGAGAGAGACAGAGACAGACAGATAGAGAGAAAAAGAGAGACACATAGAGAGACAGAGAGAGAAACAGGGAGATGAGAGAGAGAGAGAGAGACAGAGAGAGACAGAGAGAGAGACAAAGAAAGAAACAGAGATAGACAAAGAGAGACAGAGAGAGACACAGAGAGACACAGAGAGAGACTGAGAGAGACACAGAGAGAGACAGAGAGAGAGATACAGAGAGACAGAGAGAGACAGAGACAGAGAGGCAGAGAGAGACAGAGAGAGACAGAGATAGACAGTGATAGAGAGAGAGAGACACAGAGAGAGACAGAGAGAGACTGAGAGAGAAAGAGATAGAGACAGAGAGAGACAGAGAGAAACACAGAGAGAGACAGAGAAAGAGTTAGAGAGAGAGACTGAGAGAGACAGAGACAGAGAGAGACAGAGAGAGACAGAGAGAGACACAGAAAGAGACAGAGAGAGAGAAAGAGAGGGAGATAGAAAGAGACAGAGCAAGACGAGAGAGACACAGAGAGAGAAAGAGAGAGACAGAGAGAGACAGAAAGAGAGACAGAGACAAAGAGAGTGAATGAGAGAAGCACAGAGAGACACAGAGAGAGACACAGAGAGACACAGAGAGAGACAGAGAGAGAGACAGAGTCAAAGAGAGTGAATAAGTGAGACAGAGAGAGACACAGAGAGAGAGACACAGAGAGACACAGAGAGAGACAGAGTGATACAGAGAAAGAGACAAAGAGAGAAGAGAGAGACAGAGAGAGACAGAGAGAGACAGATAGACAGAGAGAGAGACAGAGATAGAGACAGAGAGAGACACAGAGAGAGACAGCGAGAGAAAGATAGAGAGACAGAGAGAGACATACAGAAAGAGACAGAGAGAGACAGAGAGAGACACATTGAGAGAAAGAGAGAGAGAGAGACAGAGATAGACAGAGAGAGAGACAGAGAGATACAGAAAAGAGACAAAGAGAGAGAGACAGAAAGAGACAGAGAAAGACAGAGAGAGACAGAGAGAGAGACGGAGAGAGACAGAGAGAGACACAAAGAGAGACAGATATAGAGACAGAGAGAGACAGAGAAAGACACAGAGAGACAGTGAGAGAGACAGAGAGACAGAGAGAGACAGAGAGAGACAGAGAGATGACAGAGACATACAGAGAGAGACAAAGAGAGTAGAGAGAGACAGAGAGAGACAGAGAGAGACAAAGAAAGACACAGCGAGAGACAGAGAGAGAGATACAGAGAGATAGACAGAGAGAGACAGAGAGAGACAGAGAGACAGAGACAGAGAGAGGCAGATATAGACAGAGAAAGAGAAAGAGAGAGACAGAGAGAGAGACAGAGAGAGAGACAGAGAGAGACAGAAAAGAGACAAACAGAGAGAGACAGAGAAAGACAGAGAGAGACAGAGAGACACAGAGAGAGACAGAGAGAGAGAGACAGAGACAGAGATAGAGACAGAGAGAAACAGAGAGAGAGACAGAGAGAGACAGAGAGAGACACAGAGAGACACAGAGAGAGACAGAGATAGAGAGAGACACAGGGAGACACATATAGAGACAGAGAGGGACAGAGAGTGAGACAGGTAGAAACAGAGAGAGAGACAGAGAGAGACAGAGACAGAGTGAGAGAGACTGAGTGAGACAGAGAGAGAGACAGAGAGAGAGACACACAAAAAGACACAGAGAGAGACAGAGAGAAACAGAGCTAGACAAAGAGAGACAGAGAGAGACAGAGAGAGAGACAGAGAAAGACAGAGAGAGACAGAGAGAGACAAAGAAAGACAGAGAGAGAGATAGAGAGAGACAGAGAGAGAGACAGACAGAGCAAGAGAGACACAGAGAGAGATACAGATAGAGACACAGAGAGAGACAGAGGGAGAGACAGAGAAAGAGAAAGAGAGAGATAAAGAGAGAGACAGAGAAAGAGACAGAGAGAGACAGAAAATAGACAGAGAGAGAGACAGAGACAGACAGAGAGAGACATCACAGACAGATAGAGAGACAGAGAGAGACACAGAGAGAAACAGAGAGAGAGACAGAGAGATGAGAGAGAAAGAGAGAGACAGAGAGAGACAGAGAGAGAGACAGAGAGAGACAAAGAAAGAAAAAGAGATAGACGGAGAGAGACAGAGAGAGAGACAGAGAGAGAGACACAGAGAGACACAGAGAGAGAAAGAGGGAGAGAGAGACAGAGATAGACAGAGAGAGAGACAGAGAGTTACAGAAAAGAGACATAGAGAGAGAGACAGAGAGACAAAGACAGAGAGAGACAGAGAGAGAGACAGAGAGAGAGACAGAGAGTTACAGAAAAGAGACATAGAGAGAGAGACAGAGAGACAAAGACAGAGAGAGACAGAGAGAGAGACAGAGAGTTACAGAAAAGAGACATAGAGAGAGAGACAGAGAGACAAAGACAGAGAGAGACAGAGAGAGAGACATGGAGAGACAGAGAAAGACACAGAGAGACAGTGAGAGATACAGAGAGACAGAGAGAGACAGAGGGAGACAGAGAGATGACAGAGACATACACAGAGAGACAAAGAGAGTAGAGAGAGACAGAGAGAGACAAAGAAAGACACAGCGAGAGACAGAGAGAGAGAGATACAGAGAGAGAGACAGAGAGAGACAGAGACAGTGTGAGAGAGACTGACAGAGACAGAGAGAGAGACAGAGAGAGACATACAGAGAGAGACATAGAGAGACAGAGAGAGACACAGAGAGAGACAGAGAGAGAGACAGAGAGAGACAAAGAAAAACAGAGAGAGAGAGACAGAAAGAGACAGAGATTGAGACAGAGAGAGATGGAGTGAGACAGAGAGAGACAGATAGAGAGCCAGAGAGATACAGAGAGAGAGAGAGAGAGGGACAGAGAGAGACGAGAGAGAGAGAGAGAGACAGAGAGAGACAGAGAGAGACAGAGATAGACAAAGAGAGACAGAGAGAGACAGAGAGAGAGACAGAGAGAGAGACAGAGAGAGAGACAAAAAAGAGACAGTAATTTAGACAGAGTGTGACAGAGACAGATAGAGAGACAGAGAGAGACAGAGAGAGAGAGAGACAGAGACAGAGAGACGAGAGGGACAGAGAGAGACAGAGATAGAGGGAGACACAGAGAGAGACAGAGAAAGAGTCAGAGAGAGAGACTGAGAGAGACAAAGACAGAGACAGAGAGAGACAGAGAGAGACAGAGAGAGACACAGAAAGAGAGAGAGAAAGAGAGGGAGATAGAAAGAGACAGAGCGAGACGAGAGAGACACAGAGAGAGAAAGAGAGAGACAGAGAGAGACAGAAAGAGAGACAGAGACAAAGAGAGTGAATGAAAGAGACAGAGAGAGACACAGAGAGAGAGACATAGAGAGACACAGAGAGAGACAGAGAGAGAGACAGAGTCAAAGAGAGTGAATAAGTGAGACAGAGAGAGACACAGAGAGAGAGACACAGAGAGACACAGAGAGAGACAGAGTGATACAGAGAAAGAGACAAAGAGAGAAGAAAGAGACAGAGAGAGACAGAAAGAGACAGATAGACTGAGAGAGAGACAGAGATAGAGACAGAGAGAGACACAGAGAGAGACAGCGAGAGAAAGATAGAGAGACAGAGAGAGACAGAGAAAGACACAGAGAGACAGTGAGAAAGACAGAGAGACAGAGAGAGACAGAGAGATGACAGAGACATACACAGAGAGACAAAGAGAGTAGAGAGAGACAGAGAGAGACAAAGAAAGACACAGCGAGAGACAGAGAGAGAGAGATACAGAGAGAGAGACAGAGAGAGACAGAGAGAGACAGAGAGACAGAGAGAGACAAAGAGAGGCAGAGATAGACAGAGAAAGAGCAAGAGAGAGACAGAGAGAGAGACAGAGGGAGAGAGACAGAGAGACAGAAAAGAGACAGTGATTTAGACAGAGTGTGACAAAGACAGATAGAGAGACAAAGAGAGTGACTGAGAAAGACAGAGAAAGACAGAGAGAGAGACAGAGAGAGACACAGAGAGACAGAGAGATAGAGAGAGAGAGACAAAGAGAGAAGAGAGAGAGAGACTGAGAGAAACAGAGAGAGTCAGAGAGACAGAGAGAGACACAGAGAGAGACAGAGATACAGACAGACAGAGGCAGAGAGAGACACAGAGAGAGACAGAGAAAGAGACAGAGAGAATGACTGAGAGAGACAGAGACAGAGAGAGACAGAGAGAGACAGAGAAAGAGACAGAGAGAGAGAAAGAGAGGGAGACAGAAAGAGACAGAGCGAGACGAGAGAGACAGAGACAAAGAGAGTGAATGAGAGAGACAGAGAGAGACACAGAGAGAGAGACAGAGAGAGACACAGAGAGAGACAGAGAGAGAGACAGAGTCAAAGAGAGTGAATAAGAGAGACAGAGAGAGACAGAGAGAGAGACAGAAAGAGACTCAGAGAGAGACAGAGTGATACAGAGAAAGAGACAAAGAGAGAAGAGAGAGACAGAGAGAGACATATAGAGAGACAGAGAGAGAGACAGAGATAGAGACAGAGAGAGACACAGAGAGAGACAAAGAGAGAAAGATAGAGAGACATAGAGAGACATAGAGAAAGAGACAGAGAGAGACAGAGAGAGACACAGAGAGAGAAAGAGAGAGAGACAGAGAGAGACAGAGAGAGAGACAGAGAGATACAGAAAATAGACAAAGAGAGAGAGACAGAAAGAGACAGAGAGATGGAGAGAGACAGAGAGAGACACAGAGAGAGACAGATATAGAGACAGAGAGAGACAGAGAAAGACACAGAGAGAAACACAGAGAGACACTGAGAGAGACAGAGAGACAGAGAGAGACACAGAGAGACACAGAGAGACACAGAGATGACAGAGACATACAGAGAGAGACAAAGAGAGTAGAGAGAGAGAGAGAGAGACAGAGAGAGACAAAGAAAGACACAGAGAGAGAGACAGAGATATATTGAGAGAGACAGAGAGAGACAGAAACAGACAGAGAGACAGAGAGAGACAGAATGAGACAGAGAGAGAGAGACAGAGAGAGACACAGAGAAACACAGAGAGAGACATAGAGAGACACAGAGAGAGACATGGAGAGACACAGAGAGAGACAGAGACTGAAAGAGAGAGACAGTGAGAGACAGAGAGAGACACAGAGAGAGACAGAGAGAGACACAGAGAGACAGAGAGAGAGACAGAGAGAGACAGACAGAGACAGAGAGAGACACAGAGAGAGAGACAGAGATAAGACAGAGAGAGACAGAGAGAGAGACAGAGAGAGACTGAGAGAGACAGGGATAGAGACAGAGAGAGACAGGGAGAGACTCTGGGAGAATCAGAGAGAGACAGGGATAGAGACAGAGAGAGACAGGGAGAGACTCTGGGAGAAACAGAGTGAGACATATAGAGAGACAGAGAGAGAGAGACAGAGACAGAGTGAAAGAGACTGAGAGAGACAGAGAGAGAGACAGAGAGATACAGAGAGAGACATACAGAGAGAGACATAGAGAGACAGAGAGAGACACAGAGAGAGGCAGAAAGAAAGACAGAGAGAGACAAAGAGAGAAACAGAGAGACAGAGATAGACAGAAAGAGACAGAGAGATAGACAGAGAAAGAGACAGAGAGAGACAGAGAGAGACAGAGAGAGACACAGAGAGCAAAAGAGAGAGACAGAGAGAGAGGCAGAGAGAGACAGAGAGAGACACAGAGAGAGAGACAGAGATAGAGACAGAGAGAGACAGACAGAGACAAAGAGAGAATAGGAGAGACAGGGATAGAGACAGAGAGAGACAGGGAGAGACTCTGGGAGAAACAGAGTGAGACAGAGAGAGAGACAGAGAGAGACAGAAAATAGACTAAGAGAGAGTCAGAGAGTGACAGAGAAAGACAGAGAGAGAGATAAAGAGACAAAGAGAGAGAAAGAGACAGAGTGAGAGAGACAGAGACAGAGACAGAGACAGAGACAGAGTGAGAGAGACTGAGAGAGACAGAGAGAGACAGAGAGAGACATACAGAGAGAAACAGAGAGAGACACAGAGAGAGACAGAGATAGAGCCAGAGAGAGACAGAGGGAGACAGAGAAAGACAGAGAGAGACACAGAGAGAGACAGAAAGAGACTGAGAGAGACAGAGATAAAGACAGAGAGAGACAGAGAGAGACACTGAGAGAGACAGAGAGAGACAGAGAGAGACTGAGAGAGACAGAGATTAAGACAGAGAGAGATAGAGAGAGACAGAGAGAGAGGGAGACAGAGAGAGACAGTGGCAGAAACAGAGAGAGACAGAGATGGAGAGAGAGACAGAGATATACAGAGAGAGACAGAGAGATACAGAGAGAGACAGAGAGAAACCGAGAGAGAGAGACAAAGTGAGACAGAGAGAGATAGAGAGAGACACAGTGAGAGATAGAGAGAGACAGAGAGAGACACAGAGAGTGACAGAGCGACAGAGTGATAAACAGAGAGAGACAGAGATAGAGACAGAGAGAGACATAGAGAAAGACCAAGATAGACAGAAAGAGTGACCGAGAGAGACAGATTGAGACAGAGAGAGACAGATAGAGACAGAGAGAGATAGAGGGAGACAGAGAAAAACAGAGAGAGAAAGAGAGAGACACGGAGAGAGACCGAGAGAGACAGAGGGAGACTGAGAGAGACAGAGATTAAGACAGAGAGAGACAGAGAGAGAGGGAGACAGAGAGAGACAAAGAAGACAGAGAGAGACAGAGGCAAAGAGAGAGACAGAGAGAGACAGAGACAGTGAGAGAGACTGAGAGAGACAGAGAGAGACACAGAAAGAGACAGAGAGAGACAGAGAAGGACAGAGATAGAGACAGAGAGAGACAGAGAGAGACAGAGAGAGACAGAGAGAGACAGAGAGAGACACCGAGAGAGACTGATAGAGACTGAGAGAGACACAGGGAGAGATAGAGAGAGACAGAGAGAGAGACAGAGAGAGACAGAGAGAGACATAGAGAGACAGATAAAGAGAAAGAGAAAGAGAGAGACAGAGAGAGACAGAGAGACAGAGAGAGACACAGTGAGAGATAGAGAGAGACAGAGAGTGACAGAGATAGAGACAGAGAGAGACAGAGAGGGAGACAGAGAGAGACACAGTTAGAGATAGAGAGAGACAGAGAGAGACACAGAGAGAGACAGAGCGACAGACTGATAAACAGAGAGAGACAGAGATAGAGCCAGAGAGAGACAGAGGGAGACAGAAAAAGACAGAGAGAGACACAGAGAGATACATAGAGAGACTGAGAGTGACAGAGATAAAGACACAGAGAGACAGAGAGAGACACAGAGAGAGACAGAGAGAGACAGAGAGCGCCTGAGAGAGACAGAGATTAAGACAGAGAATGACAGAGAGAGAAAGAGAGAGAGGGAGACAGAGAGAGACAGAGAGAGACAGTGGCAGAGACAGAGAGAGACAGAGATAGAGAGAGAGACAGAGAGATACAGAGAGAGACAGAGAGATACAGAGAGAGACAGAGAGAGACAGAGAGAGACAAAGAGAGACAGAGAGAGACAGAGAAAGACACAGGGAGAGATAGAGAGAGACAGAGAGAGACACAGAGAGTGACAGAGCGACAGAGTGATAAACAGAGAGAGACAGAGATAGAGACAGAGAGTGACAGAGATAGAGACAGAGAGAAAGAGAGGGAGACAGAGAAAGACACAGAGAGAGAGAGAGACACAGACACAGAGAGAGATAGTTAGAGACAAAGAAAGACAGAGAGAGACAGAGAGAGACAGAGATAGAGACTGAGAGACACAGAGAGAGACAGAGAGAGAGACAGAGAGAGACAGAGTGAGAGACAGAGACACAGAGAGACACATAGAGAGACACATAGAGAGACACAGAGAGACACCGAGAGAAACAGAGACAAAGATCTAGACAGAGAGAGAGACAGAAAAAGAGACAAAGATAGACAGAGAGAGACAGAGAGAGAGACTGAGAGAGACAGAGATAGAGACAGAGAAAGACAAAGAGAAAGACAGAGAGAGACAGAGAAAAAGAGATAGAGACATAGAGAGACGCAGAGAGAGACAGAGATAGACAAATAGATAAACAGAGAGAGACAGAGATAGAGACAGAGAGAAAGAGAGAGACAGAGAGAGACAATGTGAGACAAAGAGAGACAGAGATAGAGACAGAGAGAGACAGAGACAAAGAGAGAGACAGAGAGAGACAGAGACAGAGAGAGAGACTAAGAGAGAAAGAGAGAGACAGAGAGAGAGACAGAGAGAGACAGAGAGAGACAGAGAGAGACAGAGAGCGACAGTGATAGAGACAGAGAGAGACAGAGAGAGAGAGACCGAGAGAGACAGAGAGAGAGACAGAGAGAGACAGAATGAGACAGATAGGGACAGAGAGTGACAGAGATATGATAAACAGAGAGAGTCAGAGATAGAGACAGAGAGAGACAGAGGGAGACAGAGAAAGACAGAGAGAGACACAGAGAGAGACAGAGAGAGAGGGAGACAGAGAGAGACAAAGAAGACAGAGAGAGACACTGACAAAGAGAGAGACAGAGAGAGACAGAGAAAGAGAGAGAGACTGAGAGAGACAGAGAGAATCAGAGAGAGACAGAAAGAGACAGAGAGAGACAGAGAGAGACAGAGAGAGACAGAGAGAGACACCGAGAGAGACTGAGAGAGACTGAGTGAGACACAGGGAGAGATAAAGACAGAGAGAGAGACAGAGAGAGACAGAGAGAGAGACAGAGAGAGACAGAGAGAGACAGAGATAGAGACAGAGAGACAGAGAGAGACAGGGAGAGACAGAGAGAGACAGAGAGAGACAGAGAGAGACACAGTGAGAGATAGACAGAGATAGAGAGAGACACAGAGAGAGAGACAGAGCGACAGAGAGATAAACAGAGAGAGACTGAGATAGAACCAGAGAGAGACAGAGGGAGACAGAGAAAGACAGAGAGAGACACAGAGATAGACAGAGAGAGACAGAGAGAGACTGAGATAGACAGAGATAAAGACAGAGAGAGACAGAGAGAGACACAGATAGAGACAGAGAGAGACAGAGAGAGATTGAGAGAGACAGAGATTAAGACAGAGAGAGACAGAGAGAGAGGGAGACAGCGAGAGACAGAGAAAGACAGTGGCAGAGACAGAGAGAGACAGAAATAGTGAGAGAGACAAAGAGATACAGAGAGAGACAGAGAGATACAGAGAGAGACAGAGAGAGACAGAGAGAGAGACAAAGAGAGACAGAGAGAGACAGAGAGAGAGACAGGGAGAGATAGAGAGAGACAGAGAGAGACACAGAGAGTGACAGAGCGACAGAGTGATAAACAGAGAGAGACAGAGATAGAGACAGAGAGTGACAGAGAGAGAGACAGAGAGAGACAGAGGGAGACAGAGAAAGACAGAGAGAGACACAGAGAGAGACAGCGAGACACAGAGAGAGACAAAGTCAGAGAGAGACAGAGAGAGACAGAGATAGAGACAGAGAGGCAGAGAGAGAGACAGAGAGAGACAGATTGAGAGACAGAGTGAGAGACAGAGACACAGAGAGACACATAGAGAGACACAGAGAGACACCGAGAGAAACAGAGACAAAGATCTAGACAGAGAGAGACAATGAGAGACAAAGAGAGTCAGACATAGAGACAGAGAGAGACAGAGACAAAGAGAGGGACAGAGAGAGACAGAGACTGAGAGAGAGACTAAGAGAGACAGAGAGAGACACAGAGAGAGACAGGGAGAGACAGAGAGAGACAGAGAGAGACAGAGAGAGACTGAGATAGACAGAGATAAAGACAGAGAGAGACAGAGAGAGACACAGAAAGAGACAGAGAGAGACAGAGAGAGATTGAGAGAGACAGAGATTAAGACAGAGAGAGACAGAGAGAGACAGAGAGGGAGACAGAGAGAGACAGAGAGAGACAGTGGCAGAGACAGAGAGAGACAGAGATAGAGAGAGAGACAGAGAGATACAGAGAGAGACAGAGAGATACAGAGAGAGACAGAGAGAGACACAGAGAGTGACAGAGCGACAGAGTGATAAACAGAGAGAGACAGAGATAGAGCCAGAGAGAGACAGAGGGAGACAGAAAAAGACAGAGAGAGACACAGAGAGAGACAGAGAGAGACTGATAGAGACAGAGATAAAGACACAGAGAGACAGAGAGAGACACAGAGAGAGACAGAGAGCGACTGAGAGAGACAGAGATTAAGACAGATAAAGACAGAGAGAGAAACAGAGAGAGGGAGACAGAGAGAGACAGAGAGAGACAGTGGCAGAGACAGAGAGAGACAGAGATAGAGAGAGAGACAGAGAGATACAGAGAGAGACAGAGAGAGACAGAGAGAGACAGAGAGAGACAAAGAGAGACAGAGAGAGACAGAGAGAGACACAGGGAGAGATAGAGAGAGACAGAGAGAGACACAGAGAGTGACAGAGCGACAGAGTGATAAACAGAGAGTGACCGAGATAGAGACAGAGAGAGAGAGAGGGAGACAGAGAAAGACACAGAGAGAGAGAGAGACACAGAGACAGAGAGAGATAGTTAGAGACAAAGAAAGACAGAGAGAGACAGAGAGAGACAGAGATAGAGACTGAGAGACACAGAGAGAGACAGAGAGAGAGACAGAGAGAGACAGAGTGAGAGACAGAGACACAGAGAGACACATAGAGAGACACAGAGACACACCGAGAGAAACAGAGACAAAGATCTAGACAGAGAGAGAGACAGAAAAAGAGACAAAGATAGACAGAGAGAGACAGAGAGAGAGACTGAGAGAGACAGAGAAAGACAAAGAGAAAGACAGAGAGAGACAGATAAAAAGAGATAGAGACATAGAGAGACGCAGAGAGAGACAGAGATAGACAAAGAGATAAACAGAGAGAGACAGAGATAGAGACAGAGAGAGACAGAGAGAGACAATGTGAGACAAAGAGAGACAGAGATAGAGACAGAGAGAGACAGAGACAAAGAGAGAGACTGAGAGAGACAGAGACAGAGAGAGAGACTAAGAGAGACAGAGAGAGACAGAGAGAGAGACAGAGAGAGACAGAGAGAGACAGAGAGAGACAGTGATAGAGACAGAGAGAGACAGAGAGAGAGAGACCGAGAGAGACAGAGAGAGAGACAGAGAGAGACAGAATGAGACAGATAGGGACAGAGAGTGACAGAGATATGATAAACAGAGAGAGTCAGAGATAGAGAGAGAGAGAGACAGAAGGAGACAGAGAAAGACAGAGAGAGACAGAGAGGGACACAGAGAGTGACAGAGAGAGAGGGAGACAGAGAGAGACAAAGAAGACAGAGAGAGACACTGACAAAGAGAGAGACAGAGAGAGACAGAGAAAGATTGAGAGACTGAGAGAGACAGAGAGAGAATCAGAGAGAGACAGAGAGAGACAGAGAGAGAGACACCGAGAGAGACTGAGAGAGACTGAGTGAGACACAGGGAGAGATAGAGAGAGACAGAGAGAGAGACAGAGAGAGACAGAGAGAGACAGAGATAGAGACAGAGAGACAGAGAGAGACAGGGAGAGACAGAGAGAGACAGAGAGAGACACAGTGAGAGATAGACAGAGATAGAGAGAGACACAGAGAGAGAGACAGAGCGACAGAGAGATAAACAGAGAGAGACTGAGATAGAGCCAGAGAGAGACAGAGGGAGACAGAGAAAGACAGAGAGAGACACAGAGATAGACAGAGAGAGACAGAGAGAGACTGAGATAGACAGAGATAAAGACAGAGAGAGACAGCTAGAGACACAGAGAGAGACAGAGAGAGACAGAGAGAGATTGGGAGAGACAGAGATTAAGACAGAGAGAGACAGAGAGAGACAGAGAGAGAGGGAGACAGCGAGAGACAGAGAGAGACAGTGGCAGAAACAGAGAGAGACAGAAATAGTGAGAGAGACAAAGAGATACAGAGAGAGACAGAGAAATACAGAGAGAGACAGAGAGAGACAGAGAGAGAGACAAAGAGAGACAGAGAGAGACAGAGAGAGAGACAGGGAGAGATAGAGAGAGACAGAGAGAGACACAGAGAGTGACAGAGCGACAGAGTGATAAATAGAGAGAGACAGAGATAGAGACAGAGAGTGACAGAGAGAGAGAGACAGAGAGAGAGAGAGGGAGACAGAGAAAGACAGAGAGAGACAGAGAGAGACACAGAGACAGAGAGAGACAGCGAGACACAGAGAGAGACAAAGTCAGAGAGAGACAGAGAGAGACAGAGATAGAGACAGAGAGACACAGAGAGAGACAGAGAGAGAGACAGAGAGAGACAGAGTGAGAGACAGAGACACAGAGAGACACATAGAGAGACACAGAGAGACACCGAGAGAAACAGAGACAAAGATCTAGACAGAGAGAGACAATGAGAGACAAAGAGAGACAGACATAGAGACAGAGAGAGACAGAGACAAAGAGAGGGACAGAGAGAGACAGAAACTGAGAGAGAGACTAAGAGAGACAGAGAGAGACACAGAGAGAGACAGGGAGAGACAGAGAGAGACAGAGAGAGACAGAGAGAGACTGAGATAGACAGAGATAAAGACAGAGAGAGACAGAGAGAGACACAGAAAGAGACAGAGAGAGACAGAGAGAGATTGAGAGAGACAGAGATTAAGACAGAGAGAGACAGAGAGAGACAGAGAGGGAGACAGAGAGAGACAGAGAGAGACAGTGGCAGAGACAGAGAGAGACAGAGATAGAGAGAGAGACAGAGAGATACAGAGAGAGACAGAGAGATACAGAGAGAGACAGAGAGAGACACAGAGAGTGACAGAGCGACAGAGTGATAAACAGAGAGAGACAGAGATAGAGACAGAGAGTGACAGAGAGAGAGAGACAGAGAGAGAGAGGGAGACAGAAAGACAGAGAGAGACAGAGAGAGACACAGAGACAGAGAGAGACAGCGAGAGACAGAGAGAGACAGAGAAAGACAGAGAGAGACAGAGAGAGACAGAGATAGAGACAGAGAGAGACAGAGAGATACAGAGATAGAGACAGAGAGAGACAGAGCGAGAG
>NW_028227276.1:10833858-10836358 GCF_978045245.1 Mus caroli
GAGAGAGAAAGAGAGAGAGGGAGACAGAGAGAGACAGAGAGAGACAGTGGCAGAGACAGAGAGAGACAGAGATAGAGAGAGAGACAGAGAGATACAGAGAGAGACAGAGAGATACAGAGAGAGACAGAGAGAGACAGAGAGAGACAAAGAGAGACAGAGAGAGACAGAGAGAGACACAGGGAGAGATAGAGAGAGACAGAGAGAGAAACAGAGAGTGACAGAGCGACAGAGTGATAAACAGAGAGAGACAGAGATAGAGACAGAGAGTGACAGAGAGAGAGAGACAGAGAGAGAGAGAGGGAGACAGAGAAAGACAGAGAGACAGAGAGAGACACAGAGACAGAAAGAGACACCAAGAGACAGAGAGAGACAGAGAGAGACAGAGAGAGACAGAGATAGAGACTGAGAGACACAGAGAGAGACAGAGAGAGAGACAGAGAGAGACAGAGTGAGAGACAGAGACACAGAGAGACACATAGAGAGACACAGAGAGACACCGAGAGAAACAGAGACAAAGATCTAGACAGAGAGAGAGACAGAAAAAGAGACAAAGATAGACAGAGAGACAGAGAGAGAGACTGAGAGAGACATTGATAGAGACAGAGAAAGACAAAGAGAAAGACAGAGAGAGACAGAGAAAAAGAGATAAAGACATAGAGAGACGCAGAGAGAGACAGAGATAGACAAAGAGATAAACAGAGAGAGACAGAGATAGAGACAGAGAGAGACAGAGAGAGACAGAGAGAGAAAATGTGAGACAAAGAGAGACAGAGATAGAGACAGAGAGAGACAGAGACAAAGAGAGAGACAGAGAGAGACAGAGACAGAGAGAGAGACTAAGAGAGACAAAGAGAGAGACAGAGAGAGACAGAGAGAGACAGAGAGAGACAGTGATAGAGACAGAGATAGACAGAGAGAGAGACTGAGAGAGACAGAGAGAGAGACAGAGAGAGACAGAATGAGACAGATAGAGACAGAGAGTGACAGAGATATGATAAACAGAGAGAGTCAGAGATAGAGACAGAGAGAGACAGAGGGAGACAGAGAAAGACAGAGAGAGACAGAGAGAGACACAGAGAGAGACAGAGAGAGAGGGAGACAGAGAGAGACAAAGAAGACAGAGAGAGACACTGACGAAGAGAGAGACAGAGAGAGACAGAGAAAGAGAGAGAGACTGAGAGAGACAGAGAGAGAATCAGAGAGAGACAGAGAGAGACAGATAGAGACACCGAGAGAGACTGAGAGAGACTGAGTGAAACACAGGGAGAGATAGAGAGAGACAGAGAGAGAGACAGAGAGAGACAGAGAGAGACAGAGATAGAGATAGAGAGACAGAGAGAGACAGGGAGAGACAGAGAGAGACAGAGAGAGACAGAGAGAGACACAGTGAGAGATAGACAGAGATAGAGAGAGACACAGAGAGAGAGACAGAGCGACAGAGAGATAAACAGAGAGAGACTGAGATAGAGCCAGAGAGAGACAGAGGGAGACAGAGAAAGACAGGGAGAGACACAGAGATAGACAGAGAGAGACAGAGAGAGACTGAGATAGACAGAGATAAAGACAGAGAGAGACAGAGAGAGACACAGAGAGAGAAAGAGAGAGACAGAGAGAGATTGAGAGAGACGGAGATTAAGACAGAGAGAGACAGAGAGAGACAGAAAGAGAGGGAGACAGCGAGAGACAGAGAAAGACAGTGGCAGAGACAGAGAGAGACAGAAATAGTGAGAGAGACAAAGAGATACAGAGAGAGACAGAGAGATACAGAGAGAGACAGAGAGAGACAGAGAGAGAGACAAAGAGAGACAGAGAGAGACAGAGAGAGAGACAGGGAGAGATAGAGAGAGACAGAGAGAGACAGAGAGAGTGACAGAGCGACAGAGTGATAAACAGAGAGAGACAGAGATAGAGACAGAGAGAGACAGAGAGAGAGAGACAGAGAGAGAGAGAGGGAGACAGAGAAAGACAGAGAGAGAAAGAGAGAGACACAGAGACAGAGAGAGACAGCGAGACACAGAGAGAGATAAAGTCAGAGAGAGACAGAGACAGAGATAGAGACAGAGAGACACAGAGAGAGACAGAGAGAGAGACAGAGAGAGACAGAGTGAGAGACAGAGACACAGAGAGACACATAGAGAGACACAGAGAGACACCGAGAGAAACAGAGACAAAGATCTAGACAGAGAGATACAATGAGAGACAAAGAGAGACAGACATAGAGTCAGAGAGAGACAGAGACAAAGAGAGGGACAGAGAGAGACAGAAACTGAGAGAGAGACTAAGAGAGACAGAGAGAGACACAGAGAGAGACAGGGAGAGACAGAGAGAGACAGAGAGAGACAGAGAGAGACTGAGATAGACAGAGATAAAGACAGAGAGAGACAGAGAGAGACACAGAAAGAGACAGAGAGAGACAGAGAGAGATTGAGAGAGACAGAGATTAAGACAGAGAGAGACAGAGGGAGACAGAGAGGGAGACAGAGAGAGACAGAGAGAGACA
>NW_028227276.1:10841358-10846358 GCF_978045245.1 Mus caroli
AGAGACAGAGAGAGACACAGAGAGTGACAGAGCGACAGAGTGATAAACAGAGAGAGACAGAGATAGAGACAGGGAGTGACAGAGAGAGAGAGACAGAGAGAGAGAGAGGGAGACAGAGAAAGACAGAGAGACAGAGAGAGACACAGAGACAGAAAGAGACACCAAGAGACAGAGAGAGACAGAGAGAGACAGAGAGAGAC
The DNA here is from genome assembly GCF_978045245.1 of Mus caroli. Taxonomy (NCBI): domain Eukaryota; kingdom Metazoa; phylum Chordata; class Mammalia; order Rodentia; family Muridae; genus Mus; species Mus caroli. The sequence continues at coordinate 10,841,559 of NW_028227276.1, forward strand.
AGAGATAGAGACTGAGAGACACAGAGAGAGACAGAGAGAGAGACAGAGAGAGACAGAGTGAGAGACAGAGACACAGAGAGACACATAGAGAGACACAGAGAGACACCGAGAGAAACAGAGACAAAGATCTAGACAGAGAGAGAGACAGAAAAAGAGACAAAGATAGACAGAGAGAGACAGAGAGAGAGACTGAGAGAGACATTGATAGAGACAGAGAAAGACAAAGAGAAAGACAGAGAGAGACAGAGAAAAAGAGATAAAGACATAGAGAGACGCAGAGAGAGACAGAGATAGACAAAGAGATAAACAGAGAGAGACAGAGATAGAGACAGAGAGAGACAGAGAGAGACAGAGAGAGAAAATGTGAGACAAAGAGAGACAGAGATAGAGACAGAGAGAGACAGAGACAAAGAGAGAGACAGAGAGAGACAGAGACAGAGAGAGAGACTAAGAGAGACAAAGAGAGAGACAGAGAGAGACAGAGAGAGACAGAGAGAGACAGTGATAGAGACAGAGATAGACAGAGAGAGACTGAGAGAGACAGAGAGAGAGACAGAGAGAGACAGAATGAGACAGATAGAGACAGAGAGTGACAGAGATATGATAAACAGAGAGAGTCAGAGATAGACAGAGAGAGACAGAGGGAGACAGAGAAAGACAGAGAGATACAGAGAGAGACAGAGAGAGACACAGAGAGTGACAGAGCGACATAGTGATAAACAGAGAGAAACAGAGATAGAGACAGAGAGTGACAGAAAGAGAGAGACAGAGAGAGAGAGAGGGAGACAGAAAGACAGAGAGACACAGAGAGAGACACAGAGAGAGAGAGAGACAGCGAGAGACAGAGAGAGACAGAGAAAGACAGAGAGAGACAGAGAGAGACAGAGATAGAGACAGAGAGAGACAGAGAGATACAGAGATAGAGACAGAGAGAGACAGAGAGAGAGACCGAGATAGACAGAGAGAGACAGAGAGAGACAGATAGAGACAGAGAGTGACAGAGATATGATAAACAGAGAGAGTCAGAGATAGAGACAGAGAGAGACAGAGGGCGACAGAGAAAGACAGAGAGAGACAGAGACACAGAGAGAGACAGAGAGAGACAAAGAGAGAGGAGACAGAGAGAGACAAATAAGACAGAGAGATACACTGACAAAGATAGAGACAGAGAGAGACAGAGGGCGACAGAGAAAGACAGAGAGAGACACAGAGAGAGACAGAGACAGTGAGAGAGACAGAGAGAGACACAGAGAGAGACAGAGAGGGACAGAGAAGGACAGAGATAGAGACAGAGAGAGACAGAGAGAGACAGAGAGACACAGAGAGAGACACCGAGAGAGACTGAGAGAGACTGAGAGAGACACAGGGAGAGATAGAGAGAGACAGAGAGAGAGACAGAGAGAGACAGAGAGAGACATAGAGAGACAGATAAAGAGACAGAGAGACAGAGAGAGACAGAGAAAGACAGAGAGACAGAGAGAGACACAGTGAGAGATAGAGAGAGACAGAGAGTGACAGAGATAGAGACAGAGAGAGACATAGAGAGAGACAGAGAGAGACAGAGAGAGACAGAGAGAGACACAGTGAGAGATAGAGAGAGACAGAGAGAGACACAGAGAGAGACATAGTGACAGAGTGATAAACAGAGAGAGACAGAGATAGAGCCAGAGAGAGACAGAGGGAGACAGAGAAAGACAGAGAGAGACACAGAGAGAGAGAGACAGAGAGAGACTGAGAGAGACAGAGATAAAGACAGAGAGAGACAGAGAGAGACACAGAGAGAGACAGAGATAGAGACAGAGAGAGACATAGAGAGAGACCGAGATAGACAGAAAGAGTGACCGAGAGAGACAGATTGAGACAGAGAGAGACAGATAGAGACAGAGATAGAGACAGAGAGAGATAGAGGGAGACAGAGAAAAACAGAGAGAAAGAGAGAGCACGGAGAGAGACCGAGAGAGACAGAGGGAGACTGAGAGAGACAGAGATTAAGACAGAGAGAGACAGAGAGAGACAGAGAGAGAGGGAGACAGAGAGAGACAAAGAAGACAGAGAGAGACAGAGACAAAGAGAGAGACAGAGAGAGACAGAGACAGTGAGAGAGACTGAGAGAGACAGAGAGAGACACAGAGAGAGACAGAGAGAGACAGAGAAGGACAGAGATAGAGACAGAGAGAGACAGAGAGAGACAGAGAGAGACACCGAGAGAGACTGAGAGAGACTGAGAGAGACACAGGGAGAGATAGAGAGAGACAGAGAGAGAGACAAGAGAGAGACAGAGAGAGACATAGAGAGACAGATAAAGAGACAGAGAGACAGAGAGAGACAGAGAGACAGAGAGAGACACAGTGAGAGATAGAGAGAGACAGAGAGTGACAGAGATAGAGACAGAGAGAGACATAGAGGGAGACAGAGAGAGAAACAGTTATAGATAGAGAGAGACAGAGAGAGACACAGAGAGAGACAGAGCGACAGACTGATAAACAGAGAGAGACAGAGATAGAGCCAGAGAGAGACAGAGGGAGACAGAAAAAGACAGAGAGAGACACAGAGAGAGACAGAGAGAGACTGAGAGAGACAGAGATAAAGACACAGAGAGACAGAGAGAGACACAGAGAGAGACAGAGAGAGACAGAGAGCGACTGAGAGAGACAGAGATTAAGACAGAGAAAAACAGAGATAGAAAGAGAGAGAGGGAGACAGAGAGAGACAGAGAGAGACAGTGGCAGAGACAGAGAGAGACAGAGATAGAGAGAGAGACAGAGAGATACAGAGAGAGACAGAGAGATACAGAGAGAGACAGAGAGAGACAGAGAGAGACAAAGAGAGACAGAGAGAGACAGAGAGAGACACAGGGAGAGATAGAGAGAGACAGAGAGAGACACAGAGAGTGACAGAGCGACAGAGTGATAAACAGAGAGAGACAGAGATAGAGACAGAGAGTGACAGAGAGAGAGAGACAGAGAGAGAGAGAGGGAGACAGAGAAAGACAGAGAGACAGAGAGAGACACAGAGACAGAAAGAGACACCAAGAGACAGAGAGAGACAGAGAGAGACAGAGAGAGACAGAGAGAGACAGAGAGAGACAGAGATAGAGACTGAGAGACACAGAGAGACACATAGAGAGACACAGAGAGACACCGAGAGAAACAGAGACAAAGATCTAGACAGAGAGAGAGACAGAAAAAGAGACAAAGATAGACAGAGAGAGACAGAGAGAGAGACTGAGAGAGACATTGATAGAGACAGAGAAAGACAAAGAGAAAGACAGAGAGAGACAGAGAAAAAGAGATAAAGACATAGAGAGACGCAGAGAGAGACAGAGATAGACAAAGAGATAAACAGAGAGAGACAGAGATAGAGACAGAGAGAGACAGAGAGAGACAGAGAGAGAAAATGTGAGACAAAGAGAGACAGAGATAGAGACAGAGAGAGACAGAGACAAAGAGAGAGACAGAGAGAGACAGAGACAGAGAGAGAGACTAAGAGAGACAAAGAGAGAGACAGAGAGAGACAGAGAGAGACAGAGAGAGACAGTGATAGAGACAGAGATAGACAGAGAGAGACTGAGAGAGACAGAGAGAGAGACAGAGAGAGACAGAATGAGACAGATAGAGACAGAGAGTGACAGAGATATGATAAACAGAGAGAGTCAGAGATAGAGACAGAGAGAGACAGAGGGAGACAGAGAAAGACAGAGAGAGACAGAGAGAGACACAGAGAGAGACAGAGAGAGAGGGAGACAGAGAGAGACAAAGAAGACAGAGAGAGACACTGACGAAGAGAGAGACAGAGAGAGACAGAGAAAGAGAGAGAGACTGAGAGAGACAGAGAGAGAATCAGAGAGAGACAGAGAGAGACAGAGAGAGACACCGAGAGAGACTGAGAGAGACTGAGTGAGACACAGGGAGAGATAGAGAGAGACAGAGAGAGAGACAGAGAGAGACAGAGAGAGACAGAGATAGAGATAGAGAGACAGAGAGAGACAGGGAGAGACAGAGAGAGACAGAGAGAGACAGAGAGAGACACAGTGAGAGATAGACAGAGATAGAGAGAGACACAGAGAGAGAGACAGAGCGACAGAGAGATAAACAGAGAGAGACTGAGATAGAGCCAGAGAGAGACAGAGGGAGACAGAGAAAGACAGGGAGAGACACAGAGATAGACAGAGAGAGACAGAGAGAGACTGAGATAGACAGAGATAAAGACAGAGAGAGACAGAGAGAGACACAGAGAGAGAAAGAGAGAGACAGAGAGAGATTGAGAGAGACGGAGATTAAGACAGAGAGAGACAGAGAGAGACAGAAAGAGAGGGAGACAGCGAGAGACAGAGAAAGACAGTGGCAGAGACAGAGAGAGACAGAAATAGTGAGAGAGACAAAGAGATACAGAGAGAGACAGAGAGATACAGAGAGAGACAGAGAGAGACAGAGAGAGAGACAAAGAGAGACAGAGAGAGACAGAGAGAGAGACAGGGAGAGATAGAGAGAGACAGAGAGAGACAGAGAGAGTGACAGAGCGACAGAGTGATAAACAGAGAGAGACAGAGATAGAGACAGAGAGAGACACAGAGAGTGACAGAGCGACATAGTGATAAACAGAGAGAAACAGAGATAGAGACAGAGAGTGACAGAAAGAGAGAGACAGAGAGAGAGAGAGGGAGACAGAAAGACAGAGAGACACAGAGAGAGACACAGAGAGAGAGAGAGACAGCGAGAGACAGAGAGAGACGGAGAAAGACAGAGAGAGACAGAGAGAGACAGAGATAGAGACAGAGAGAGACAGAGAGATACAGAGATA
>NW_028227276.1:10851358-10873858 GCF_978045245.1 Mus caroli
AGAGACATAGAGAGAGACAGAGAGAGACACAGAGAGAGACAGAGAGAGACACAGTGAGAGATAGAGAGAGACAGAGAGAGACACAGAGAGAGACATAGCGACAGAGTGATAAACAGAGAGAGACAGAGATAGAGCCAGAGAGAGACAGAGGGAGACAGAGAAAGACAGAGAGAGACACAGAGAGAGAGAGAGACAGAGAGAGACTGAGAGAGACAGAGATAAAGACAGAGAGAGACAGAGAGAGACACAGAGAGAGACAGAGATAGAGACATAGAGAGAGACCGAGATAGACAGAAAGAGTGACCGAGAGAGACAGATTGAGACAGAGAGAGACAGATAGAGACAGAGATAGAGACAGAGAGAGATAGAGGGAGACAGAGAAAAACAGAGAGAGAAAGAGAGAGCACCGAGAGAGACCGAGAGAGACAGAGGGAGACTGAGAGAGACAGAGATTAAGACAGAGAGAGACAGAGAGAGACAGAGAGAGAGGGAGACAGAGAGAAACAAGGAAGACAGAGAGAGACAAAGACAAAGAGAGAGACAGAGAGAGACAGAGACAGTGAGAGAGACTGAGAGAGACAGAGAGAGACACAGAGAGAGACAGAGAGAGACAGAGAAGGACAGAGATAGAAACAGAGAGAGACAGAGAGAGACAGAGAGAGACAGAGAGAGACACCGAGAGAGACTGAGAGAGACAGAGAGAGACAGAGAGAGACACCGAGAGAGACTGAGAGAGACTGAGAGAGACACAGGGAGAGATAGAGAGAGACAGAGAGAGAGACAGAGAGAGACAGAGAGAGACATAGAGAGACAGATAAAGAGACAGAGAGACAGAGAGAGACAGAGAGAGACAGAGAGACAGAGAGAGACACAGTGAGAGATAGAGAGAGACAGAGAGTGACAGAGATAGAGACAGAGAGAGACATAGAGGGAGACAGAGAGAGACACAGTTAGAGATAGAGAGAGACAGAGAGACACACAGAGAGAGACAGAGCGACAGACTGATAAACAGAGAGAGACTGAGATAGAGCCAGAGAGAGACAGAGGGAGACAGAGAAAGACAGAGAGAGACACAGAGATAGACAGAGAGAGACAGAGAGAGACTGATCTAGACAGAGATAAAGACAGAGAGAGACAGAGAGAGACACAGAGAGAGACAGAGAGAGACAGAGAGATTGAGAGAGACAGAGATTAAGACAGAGAGAGACAGAGAGAGACAGAGAGAGAGGGAGACAGCGAGAGACAGAGAGAGACAGTGGCAGAGACAGAGAGAGACAGAAATAGTGAGAGAGACAAAGAGATACAGAGAGAGACAGAGAGATACAGAGAGAGACAGAGAGAGACAGAGAGAGAGACAAAGAGAGACAGAGAGAGACAGAGAGAGAGACAGGGAGAGATAGAGAGAGACAGAGAGAGACACAGAGAGTGACAGAGCGACAGAGTGATAAACAGAGAGAGACAGAGATAGAGACAGAGAGTGACAGAGAGAGAGAGACAGAGAGAGAGAGAGAGAGAGGGAGACAGAGAAAGACAGAGAGAGAGACAGAGAGAGACACAGAGACAGAGAGAGACAGCGAGACACAGAGAGAGACAAAGACAGAGAGAGACAGAGAGAGAGACAGAGAGAGACAGAGTGAGGGACAGAGACACAGAGAGACACATAGAGAGACACAGAGAGACACCGAGAGAAACAGAGACAAAGATCTAGACAGAGAGAGACAATGAGAGACAAAGAGAGACAGACATAGAGACAGAGAGAGACAGAGACAAAGAGAGGGACAAAGAGAGACAGAGACTGAGAGAGAGACTAAGAGAGATAGAGAGAGACACAGAGAGAGACAGGGAGAGACAGAGAGAGTCAGAGAGAGACAGAGAGAGATTGAGAGAGACAGAGATTAAGACAGAGAGAGACAGAGAGAGACAGAGAGGGAGACAGAGAGAGACAGAGAGAGACAGTGGCAGAGACAGAGAGAGACAGAGATAGAGAGAGAGACAGAGAGATACAGAGAGAGACAGAGAGATACAGAGAGAGACAGAGAGAGACACAGAGAGTGACAGAGCGACATAGTGATAAACAGAGAGAAACAGAGATAGAGACAGAGAGTGACAGAAAGAGAGAGACAGAGAGAGAGAGAGGGAGACAGAAAGACAGAGAGAGACAGAGAGAGACACAGAGAGAGAGAGAGACAGCGAGAGACAGAGAGAGACAGAGAAAGACAGAGAGAGACAGAGAGAGACAGAGATAGAGACAGAGAGAGACAGAGAGATACAGAGATAGAGACAGAGAGAGACAGAGAGAGAGACCGAGATAGACAGAGAGAGACAGAGAGAGACAGATAGAGACAGAGAGTGACAGAGATATGATAAACAGAGAGAGTCAGAGATAGAGACAGAGAGAGACAGAGGGCGACAGAGAAAGACAGAGAGAGACAGAGAGAGACACAGAGAGAGACAGAGAGAGACAAAGAGAGAGGAGACAGAGAGAGACAAATAAGACAGAGAGATACACTGACAAAGATAGAGACAGAGAGAGACAGAGGGCGACAGAGAAAGACAGAGAGAGACACAGAGAGAGACAGAGACAGTGAGAGAGACAGAGAGAGACACAGAGAGAGACAGAGAGGGACAGAGAAGGACAGAGATAGAGACAGAGAGAGACAGAGAGAGACAGAGAGACACAGAGAGAGACACCGAGAGAGACTGAGAGAGACTGAGAGAGACACAGGGAGAGATAGAGAGAGACAGAGAGAGAGACAGAGAGAGACAGAGAGAGACATAGAGAGACAGATAAAGAGACAGAGAGACAGAGAGAGACAGAGAAAGACAGAGAGACAGAGAGAGACACAGTGAGAGATAGAGAGAGACAGAGAGTGACAGAGATAGAGACAGAGAGAGACATAGAGGGAGACAGAGAGAGACACAGTTAGAGACAGAGAGAGACAGAGAGAGACAGATAGAGACACCGAGAGAGACTGAGAGAGACTGAGTGAGACACAGGGAGAGATAGAGAGAGACAGAGAGAGAGACAGAGAGAGACAGAGAGAGAGACAGAGAGAGACAGAGCGAGACAGAGATAGAGACAGAGAGACAGAGAGAGACAGGGAGAGACAGAGAGAGACAGGGAGAGACAGAGAGAGACACAGTGAGAGATAGACAGAGATAGAGAGAGACACAGAGAGAGAGACAGAGCGACAGAGAGATAAACAGAGAGAGACTGAGATAGAGCCAGAGAGAGACAGAGGGAGACAGAGAAAGACAGAGAGAGACACAGAGATAGACAGAGAGAGACAGAGAGAGACTGAGAAAGACAGAGATAAAGACAGAGAGAGACAGAGAGAGACGCAGAGAGAGACAGAGATAGACAAAGAGATAAACAGAGAGAGACAGAGATAGAGACAGAGAGAGACAGAGAGAGACAATGTGAGACAAAGAGAGACAGAGATAGAGACAGAGAGAGACAGAGACAAAGAGAGAGACAGAGAGAGACAGAGACAGAGAGAGAGACTAAGAGAGACAGAGAGAGACAGAGAGAGAGACAGAGAGAGACAGAGAGAGACAGTGATAGAGACAGAGAGAGACAGAGAGAGACAGACCGAGAGAGACAGAGAGAGAGACAGAGAGAGACAGAATGAGACAGATAGGGACAGAGAGTGACAGAGATATGATAAACAGAGAGAGTCAGAGATAGAGACAGAGAGAGACAGAGGGAGACAGAGAAAGACAGAGAGAGACAGAGAGAGACACATAGAGAGACAGAGAGAGAGGGAGACAGAGAGAGACAAAGAAGACAGAGAGAGACACTGACAAAGAGAGAGACAGAGAGAGACAGAGAAAGAGAGAGAGACTGAGAGAGACAGAGAGAGAATCAGAGAAAGACAGAGAGAGACAGAGAGAGACAGAGAGAGACACCGAGAAAGACTGAGAGAGACTGAGTGAGACACAGGGAGAGATAGAGAGGGACAGAGAGAGAGACAGAGAGAGACAGAGAGAGACAGAGAGAGACAGAGAGAGACAGAGATAGAGACAGAGAGACAGAGAGAGACAGGGAGAGACAGAGAGGGACAGAGAGAGACAAAGAGAGACACAGTGAGAGATAGACAGAGATAGAGAGAGACACAGAGAGAGAGACAGAGCGACAGAGAGATAAACAGAGAGAGACTGAGATAGAGCCAGAGAGAGAGAGAGGGAGACAGAGTAAGACAGAGAGAGACACAGAGATAGACAGAGAGAGACTGAGATAGACAGAGATAAAGACAGAGAGAGACACAGAGAGACACAGAGAGAGACAGAGAGAGACAGAGAGAGATTGAGAGAGACAGAGATTAAGACAGAGATAGACAGAGAGAGACAGAGGGAGAGGGAGACAGCGAGAGACAGAGAGAGACAGTGGCAGAGACAGAGAGAGACAGAAATAGTGAGAGAGACAAAGAGATACAGAGAGAGACAGAGAGATACAGAGAGAGACAGAGAGAGACAGAGAGAGAGACAAAGAGAGACAGAGAGAGACAGAGAGAGAGACAGGGAGAGATAGAGAGAGACAGAGAGAGACACAGAGAGTGACAGAGCGACAGAGTGATAAACAGAGAGAGACAGAGATAGAGACAGAGAGTGACAGAGAGAGAGAGACAGAGAGAGAGAGAGGGAGAGAGAGAAAGACAGAGAGAGACAGAGAGAGATACAGAGACAGAGAGAGACAGCGAGACAGAGAGAGAGACAAAGACAGCGAGAGACAGAGAGAGACTGAGATAGAGACAGAGAGACACAAAGAGAGACAGAGAGAGAGACAGAGTGAGACAGAGTGAGAGACAGAGACACAGAGAGACACATAGAGAGACACAGAGAGACACCGAGAGAAACAGAGACAAAGATCTAGACAGAGAGAGACAATGAGAGACAAAGAGAGACCGACATAGAGACAGAGAGAGACAGAGACAAAGAGAGGGACAGAGAGAGACAGAGACTGAGAGAGAGACTAAGAGAGACAGAGAGAGACAGGAAGAGACAGAGAGAGACAGAGAGAGACAGAGAGAGACTGAGATAGACAGAGATAAAGACAGAGAGAGACAGAGAGAGACACAGAAAGAGACAGAGAGAGACAGAGAGAGATTGAGAGAGACAGAGATTAAGACAGAGAGAGACAGAGAGAGACAGAGAGGGAGACAGAGAGAGACAGAGAGAGACAGAGATAGAGACAGAGAGAGACAGAGAGATACAGAGATAGAGTCAGAGAGAGACACAGAGAGAGACCGAGATAGACAGAGAGAGACAGAGAGAGACAGAGAGAGACAGATAGAGACAGAGAGTGACAGAGATATGATAAACAGAGAGAGTCAGAGATAGAGACAGAGAGAGACAGAGGGTGACAGAGAAAGACAGAGAGAGACAGAGAGAGACACAGAGAGAGACAGAGAGAGACAAAGAGAGAGGGAAACAGAGAGAGACAAATAAGACAGAGAGATACACTGACAAAGAGAGAGACAGAGAGAGACAAAGACAGAGAGAGAGACAGAGAGAGACAGAGAGAGAGACCGAGATAGACAGAGAGAGAGACAGAGAGAGACAGAGAGACAGAGAGTGACAGAGATAGAGACAGAGAGAGACATAGAGAGAGACAGAGAGAGACAGAGAGACACAGAGAGAGACAGAGAGAGACACAGTGAGAGATAGAGAGAGACAGAGAGAGACACAGAGAGAGACATAGCGACAGAGTGATAAACAGAGAGAGACAGAGATAGAGCCAGAGAGAGACAGAGGGAGACAGAGAAAGACAGAGAGAGACACAGAGAGAGAGAGACAGAGAGAGACTGAGAGAGACAGAGATAAAGACAGAGAGAGACAGAGAGAGACACAGAGATAGACAGAGAGATACAGAGAAGGACTGAGAGAGACAGAGATTAAGACAGAGAGAGACAGAGAGAGACAGAGAGAGAGGGAGACAGAGAGAGACAGAGAGAAACAGAGATAGTGAGAGAGATAGAGAGATACAGAGAGAGACAGAGAGATACAGAGAGAGACAGAGAGAGACAGAGAGAGAGACAAAGAGAGACAGAGAGAGACAGAAAGAGAGACAGGGAGAGACAGAGAGACACAGAGAGAGACACAGAGAGTGACAGAGCGACAGAGTGATAAACCAAGAGAGACAAAGATAGAGACAGAGAGTGACAGAGAGAGAGAGACAGAGAGACAGAGAGGGAGACAGAGAAAGACAGAGAGAGACAGAGAGAGACACAGAGACAGAGAGAGAGCGAGAGACAGAGAGAGACAGAGAAAGACAGAGAGAGACAGAGAGAGACAGAGATAGAGACAGAGAGACACAGAGAGAGACAGAGAGAGACAGAGTGAGAGACAGAGACACAGAGAGACACACAGAGAGAAACAGAGAGACACTGAGAGAAACAGAGACAAAGATCTAGACAGAGAGAGACAGAAAAATAGACAAAGAATGACAGAGAGAGACAGAGAGAGAGACTGAGAGAGACAGAGAGAAAGAGATAGAGACATAGAGAGATGCAGAGAGAGACAGAGAGAGACAAAGACATAAACAGAAAGAGACAGAGACAGAGAGAGACAGAGAGAGACAGATAGAGACAATGAGAGACAAAGAGAGACAGAGATAGAGACAGAGAGAGACTGAGACAAAGTGAGAGACAGAGAGAGACAGAGACAGTGAGAGAGACTAAGAGAGACAGAGAGAGACACAGAGAGAGACAGAGAGAGACAGAGAGAGACAGAGATAGAGACAGAGAGAGACAGAGAGAGAGACCGAGATAGACAGAGAGAGAGAGAGAGAGAGACAGAGAGAGACAGATAGAGACAGAGAGTGACAGAGATATGATAAACAGAGAGAGTCAGAGATAGAGACAGAGAGAGACAGAGGGAGACAGAGAAAGAGAGAGAGAGACAGAGAGACACACAGAGAGAGACAAAGAGAGAGGGAGACAGAGAGAGACAAAGAAGACAGAGAGAGACACTGACAAAGAGAGAGACAGAGACAGAGAGAGAGACAGAGAGAGACACAGAGAGAGACAGAGAGAGACAGAGAGAGACAGATAGTGACAGAGAGTGACAGAGATAGAGACAGAGAGAGACATAGAGAGAGACAGAGAGAGACACAGAGAGAGACAGAGAGAGACACAGTGAGAGATAGAGAGAGCCAGAGAGAGACAGATGGAGACAGAGAAAGACAGAGAGAAACACAGAGAGAGACAGAGAGAGACTGAGAGAGACAGAGATAAAGACAGAGAGAGACACAGAGAGAGAAGAGAGAGAGTGAGAGAAACAGAGAGAGACTGAGAGAGACAGAGATTAAGACAGAGAGAGACAGAGAGAGACAGAGAGAGAGGGAGACAGAGAGAGACAGAGAGAGACAGTGGCAGAGACAGAGAGAGACAGAGATAGTGAGAGATACAGAGAAATACAGAGAGAGACAGAGAGATACAGAGAGAGACAGAGAGAGACAGAAAGATAGACAAAGAGAGACAGAGAGAGAGACAGGGAATGATAGAGAGAGACAGAGAGAGACACAGAGAGTGACAGAGCGACAGAGTGATAAACCAAGAGAGACAAAGATGAGACAGAGAGTGACAGAGAGAGAGAAACAGAGAGAGAGAGATGGAGACGGAGAAAGATAGAGAGAGACAGAGAGAGACACAGAGACAGAAAGAGACAGCGAGAGACAGAGAGTGACAGAGAAAGACAGAGAGAGACAGAGAGAGAGACAGAGATAGAGACAAAGAGACACAGAGAGAGACAGAGAGAGAGACAGAGAGAGACAGAGTGAGAGACAGAGACACAGAGAGACACAGAGAGAGACACAGAGAGACACTGAGAGAAACAGAGACAAAGATCTTGACAGAGAGAGACAGAAAAAGAGACAAAGAATGACAGAGAGAGACAGAGAGAGAGACTGAGAGAGACAGAGATAGAGACAGAGAAAGACAAAGAGAGAGACAGAGAGAGACAGAGAGAGACAGAGAGAAAGAGATAGAGACATAGAGAGACACAGAGAGAGACAGAGAGAGACAAAGAGATAAACAGAGAGAGACAGAGAGAGACAGAGAGAGACAGAGAGAGACAATGAGAGACAAAGAGAAACAGAGATAGAGACAGAGAGAGACAGAGACAAAGAGAGAGACAGAGAGAGACAGAGACAGAGAGAGAGAGACTAAGAGAGACAGAGAGAGACCCAGAGAGAGACAGAGAGAGACAGAGAGAGACAGAGATAGAGACAGAGAGAGAACAGAGAGAGAGACCGAGATAGACAGAGAGAGAGACAGAGAGAGACAGAGAGAGACAGATAGAGACAGAGAGTGACAGAGATATGATAAACAGAGAGAGTCAGAGATAGAGACAGAGAGAGACAGAGGGAGACAGAGAAAGAGAGAGAGAGACAGAGAGAGACACAGAGAGAGACAGAGAGAGACAAAGAGAGAGGGAGACAGAGAGAGACAAAGAAGACAGAGAGAGACACTGACAAAGAGAGAGACAGAGAGAGACAGAGACAGAGAGAGAGACTGAGAGAGACAGAGAGAGACACAGAGAGAGACAGAGAGAGACAGAGAGAGACAGAGAGAGACAGATAGAGACAGAGAGTGACAGAGATAGAGACAGAGAGAGACATAGGGAGAGACAGAGAGAGACAGAGAGAGACACAGAGAGAGACACAGTGAGAGATAGAGACAGAGAGAGACACAGATAGAGACAGAGAGACAGAGTGATAAACAGAGAGAGACAGAGAAGGAGCCAGAGAGAGACAGAGGGAGACAGAGAAAGACAGAGAGAAACACAGAGAGAGACAGAGAGAGACTGAGAGAGACAGAGATAAAGACAGAGAGAGACACAGAGAGAGACAGAGAGAGACAGAGAGAGACTGAGAGAAACAGAGAGGACAGAGATAGAGCCAGAGAGAGACAGAGGGAGACAGAGAGAGACAGAGAGAGACAGAGATAGAGACAGAGAGACACAGAGAGAGACAGAGAGAGACAGAGTGAGAGACAGAGACACAGAGAGACACAGAGAGAGAAACAGAGAGACACTGAGAGAAACAGAGACAAAGATCTAGACAGAGAGAGACAGAAAAAGAGACAAAGAATGACAGAGAGAGACAGAGAGAGACTGAGAGAGACAGAGAGAAAGAGATAGAGACATAGAGAGACGCAGAGAGAGACAGAGAGAGACAAAGAGATAAACAGAGAGAGACAGAGATAGAGACAGAGAGAGACAGAGAGAGACAGAGAGAGACAATGAGAGACAAAGAGAGACAGAGATAGAGACAGAGAGAGACAGAGACAAAGTGAGAGACAGAGAGAGACAGAGACAGAGAGAGAGACTAAGAGAGACAGAGAGAGACACAGAGAGAGACAGAGAGAGACAGAGAGACACAGAGATAGAGACAGAGAGAGACAGAGAGAGAGACCGAGATAGACAGAGAGAGAGACAGAGAGAGACAGAGAGAGACAGAGAGAGACAGATAGAGACAGAGAGTGACAGAGATATGATAAACAGAGAGAGTCAGAGATAGAGACAGAGAGAGACAGAGGGAGACAGAGAAAGAGAGAGAGAGACAGAGAGACACACAGAGAGAGACAAAGAGAGAGGGAGACAGAGAGAGACAAAGAAGACAGAGAGAGACACTGACAAAGAGAGAGACAGAGACAGAGAGAGAGACAGAGAGAGACACAGAGAGAGACAGAGAGAGACAGAGAGAGACAGATAGTGACAGAGAGTGACAGAGATAGAGACAGAGAGAGACATAGAGAGAGACAGAGAGAGACACAGAGAGAGACAGAGAGAGACACAGTGAGAGATAGAGAGAGCCAGAGAGAGACAGATGGAGACAGAGAAAGACAGAGAGAAACACAGAGAGAGACAGAGAGAGACTGAGAGAGACAGAGATAAAGACAGAGAGAGACACAGAGAGAGAAGAGAGAGAGTGAGAGAAACAGAGAGAGACTGAGAGAGACAGAGATTAAGACAGAGAGAGACAGAGAGAGACAGAGAGAGAGGGAGACAGAGAGAGACAGAGAGAGACAGTGGCAGAGACAGAGAGAGACAGAGATAGTGAGAGATACAGAGAAATACAGAGAGAGACAGAGAGATACAGAGAGAGACAGAGAGAGACAGAAAGAGAGACAAAGAGAGACAGAGAGAGAGACAGGGAATGATAGAGAGAGACAGAGAGAGACACAGAGAGTGACAGAGCGACAGAGTGATAAACCAAGAGAGACAAAGATGAGACAGAGAGTGACAGAGAGAGAGAAACAGAGAGAGAGAGATGGAGACGGAGAAAGATAGAGACAGAGAGAGACACAGAGACAGAAAGAGACAGCGAGAGACAGAGAGTGACAGAGAAAGACAGAGAGAGACAGAGAGAGAGACAGAGATAGAGACAGAGAGACACAGAGAGAGACAGAGAGAGAGACAGAGAGAGACAGAGTGAGAGACAGAGACACAGAGAGACACAGAGAGAGACACAGAGAGACACTGAGAGAAACAGAGACAAAGATCTTGACAGAGAGAGACAGAAAAAGAGACAAAGAATGACAGAGAGAGACAGAGAGAGAGACTGAGAGAGACAGAGATAGAGACAGAGAAAGACAAAGAGAGAGACAGAGAGAGACAGAGAGAGACAGAGAGAAAGAGATAGAGACATAGAGAGACACAGAGAGAGACAGAGAGAGACAAAGAGATAAACAGAGAGAGACAGAGAGAGACAGAGAGAGACAATGAGAGACAAAGAGAAACAGAGATAGAGACAGAGAGAGACAGAGACAAAGAGAGAGACAGAGAGAGACAGAGACAGAGAGAGAGAGACTAAGAGAGACAGAGAGAGACCCAGAGAGAGACAGAGAGAGACAGAGAGAGACAGAGAGAGACAGAGAGAGACAGAGAGAGACAGATAGAGACAGAGAGTGACAGAGATATGATAAACAGAGAGAGTCAGAGATAGAGACAGAGAGAGACAGAGGGAGACAGAGAAAGAGAGAGAGAGACAGAGAGAGACACAGAGAGAGACAGAGAGAGACAAAGAGAGAGGGAGACAGAGAGAGACAAAGAAGACAGAGAGAGACACTGACAAAGAGAGAGACAGAGAGAGACAGAGACAGAGAGAGAGACTGAGAGAGACAGAGAGAGACACAGAGAGAGACAGAGAGAGACAGAGAGAGACAGATAGAGACAGAGAGTGACAGAGATAGAGACAGAGAGAGACATAGAGAGAGACAGAGAGAGACAAGAGAGAGACAGAGAGAGACACAGTGAGAGATAGAGAGAGACAGAGAGAGACACAGAGAGAGACAGAGAGACAGAGTGATAAACAGAGAGAGCCAGAGAGAGACAGAGGGAGACAGAGAAAGACAGAGAGAAACACAGAGAGAGACAGAGAGAGACTGAGAGAGACAGAGATAAAGACAGAGAGAGACACAGAGAGAGACAGAGAGATACAGAGAGAGACAGAGAGAGACAGAGAGAGACAAAGAGAGACAGAGAAAGAGAGACAGGGAGAGATAGAGAGAGACAGAGAGAGACACAGAGAGTGACAGAGCGACAGAGTGATAAACTAAATGAGACAAAGATAGAGACAAAGAGTTACAGAGAGAGAGAGACAGAGAGAGAGAGAGAGGGAGACAGAGAAAGACAGAGAGAGACAGAGAGAGACACAGAGACAGAGAGAGACAGCGAGAGACAGAGAGAGACAGAGAAAGACAGAGAGAGACAGAGAGAGACAGAGAGAGACAGAGAGAAAGAGATAGACATAGAGAGACGCAGAGAGAGACAGAGAGAGACAAAGAGATAAACAGAGAGAGACAGAGATAGAGACAGAGAGAGACAGAACAAAGAGAGAGACAGAGAGAGACAGAGACAGAGAGAGAGACTAAGAGAGACAGAGAGAGACACAGAGAGAGACAGAGAGAGACAGAGAGAGACAAAGATAGAGACAGAGAGAGACTGAGAGAGAGACCGAGATAGACAGAGAGAGAGACAGAGAGAGACAGATAGAGAGAGAGAGTGACAGAGATATGATAAACAGAGAGAGTCAGAGATAGAGACAGAGAGAGACAGAGGGAGACAGAGAAAGAGACAGAGAGACAGAGAGAGACACAGAGAGAGACAGAGAGAGACAAAGAGAGAGGGAGACAGAGAGAGACAAAGAAGACAGAGAGAGACACTGACAAAGAGAGAGACGGAGAGAGAGACAGAGACAGAGAGAGAGACTGAGAGAGACAGAGAGAGACACAGAGAGAGACAGAGAGAGACTGAGAGAGACAGATAGAGACAGAGAGTGACAGAGATAGAGACAGAGAGAGACATAGAGAGAGACAGAGAGAGACAGAGAGAGACACAGAGAGAGACAGAGAGAGACACAGTGAGAGATAGAGACAGAGAGAGACACAGAGAGAGACAGAGAGACACAGTGATAAACAGAGAGAGACAGAGATAGAGCCAGAGAGAGACAGAGGGAGACAGAGAAAGACAGAGAGAAACAAAGAGAGAGACAGAGAGAGACTGAGAGAGACAGAGATAAAGACAGAGAGAGACACAGAGAGAGACAGAGAGAGACAAAGAGAGAGGGAGACAGAGAGAGACAAAGAAGACAGAGAGAGACAAAGATAGAGACAGAGAGAGACTGAGAGAGAGACCGAGATAGACAGAGAGAGAGACAGAGAGAGACAGAGAAAGACAGATAGAGACAGAGAGTGACAGAGATATGATAAACAGAGAGAGTCAGATATTGAGACAGAGAGAGACAGAGGGAGACAGAGAAAGAGACAGAGAGACAGAGAGAGACACAGAGAGAGACAGAGAGAGACAAAGAGAGAGGGAGACAGAGAGAGACTAAGAAGACAGAGAGAGACACTGACACAGAGAGAGACAGAGAGAGACAGAGACAGAGAGAGAGACTGAGAGAGACAGAGAGAGAGACTGAGAGAGACAGAGAGAGACACAGAGAGAGACAGAGAGAGACAGATAGAGACAGAGAGTGACAGAGATAGAGACAGAGAGAGACATAGAGAGAGACAGAGAGAGACAGAGAGAGACACAGAGAGAGACAGAGAGAGACACAGTGAGAGATAGAGACAGAGAGAGACACAGAGAGAGACAGAGAGACAGAGTGATAAACAGAGAGAGACAGAGATAGAGCCTGAGAGAGACAGAGGGAGACAGAGAAAGACAGAGAGAAACACAGAGAGAGACAGAGAGAGACTGAGAGAGACAGAGATAAAGACAGAGAGAGACACAGAGAGAGACAGAGAGAGACAGAGAGAGACTGAGAGAAACAGAGAGAGACAGAGATAGAGCCAGAGAGAGACAGAGGGAGACAGAGAAAGACAGAGAGAAACACAGAGAGAGACTGAGAGAGACAGAGATAAAGACAGAGAGAGACAGAGAGAGAGACAGAGAGAGACTGAGAGAGTCTGAGAGAAACAGAGAGAGACTGAGAGAGACTGAGATTAAGACAGAGAGAGACAGAGAGAGACAGAGAGAGAGGGAGACAGAGAGAGACAGAGAGAGACAGTGGCAGAGACAGAGAGAGACAGAGATAGTGAGAGAGACAGAGAGATACAGAGAGAGACAGAGAGATACAGAGAGAGACAGAGAGAGACAGAGAGAGAGACAAAGAGAGACAGAGAGAGACAGAGAGAGAGACAGGGAGAGATAGAGAGAGACACAGAGAGACACAGAGAGTGACAGAGAGACAGAGTGATAAACCAAGAGAGACAAAGATAGAGACAGAGAGTGACAGAGAGAGAGAGAGACAGAGAGAGAGAGGGGGAGACAGAGAAAGACAAAGAGAGACAGAGAGAGACACAGAGACAGAGAGAGACTGCGAGAGACAGAGAGAGACAGAGAAAGGCAGAGAGAGACAGAGAGAGACAGAGATAGAGACAGAGAGACACAGAGAGAGACAGAGAGAGAGACAGAGAGAGACAGAGTGAGAGACAGAGACACAGAGAGACACAGAGAGACACAGAGAGAGACACAGAGAGACACCGAGAGAAACAGAGACAAAGATCTAGACAGAGACAGAAAAAGCGACAAAGAATGACAGAGAGAGAGACAAAGAGAGAGACTGAGAGAGACAGAGATAGAGACAGAGAAAGTCAAAGAGAGAGACAGAGAGAGACAGAGAGAGACAGAGAGAAAGAGATAGAGACATAGAGAGACGCAGAGAGAGACAGAGAGAGACAAAGAGATAAATATAGAAAGACAGAGATAGAGACAGAGAGAGACAGAGAGAGACAATGAGAGACAAAGAGAGAAGGAGATAGAGACAGAGAGAGACAGAGACAAAGAGAGAGACAGAGAGAGACAGAGAAAGATTGAGAGACTAAGAGAGACAGAGAGAGACACAGAGAGAGACAGAGAGAGACAGAGAGAGACAGAGAGAGACAGAGATAGAGACAGAGAGAGACAAAGAGAGAGACCAAGATAGACAGAGAGAGAGACAGAGAGAGACCGAGAGAGACAGAGAGAGACAGATAGAGACAGAGAGAGACAGAGAGAGAGACTGAGAGAGACAGAGAGAGACACAGAGAGAGACAGAGAGAAACAGGGAGAGACAGATAGAGACAGAGAGTGACAGAGATAGAGACAAAGAGAGACATAGAGAGAGACAGAGAGAGACAGAGACACAGAGAGAGACAGAGAGAGACACAGTGAGAGATAGAGAGAGACAGAGAGAGACACAGAGAGAGACAGAGAGACAGAGTGATAAACAGAGAGAGACAGAGATAGAGCCAGAGAGAGACAGAGGGAGACAGAGAAAGACAGAGAGAAACACAGAGAGAGATAGAGAGAGACTGAGAGAGACAGAGATAAAGACAGAGAGAGACAAAGAGAGAGACAGAAAGAGACAGAGAGAGACTGAGAGAAACAGAGAGAGACTGAGAGAGACAGAGATTAAGACAGAGAGAGACAGAGAGAGACAGAGAGAGAGGGAGACAGAGAGAGACAGAGAGAGACAGTGGTAGAGACAGAGAGAGACAGAGATAGTGAGAGAGACAGAGAGAGACAGAGATAGAGACAGAGAGAGACAGAGAGAGAGACCGAGATAGACAGAGAGAGAGACAGAGAGAGACAGAGAGTGACAGAGATAGAGACAGAGAGAGACATAGAGAGAGACAGAGAGAGACACAGAGAGAGACAAAGAGAGACTCAGAGAGAGACAGAGTGATAAACAGAGAGAGACAGAGATAGAGCCAGAGAGAGACAGAGGGAGACAGAGAAAGACAGAGAGAAACACAGAGAGAGACAGAGAGAGACAGAGAGAGACAGAGAGAGACAGAGAGAGACAGAGAGAGACAGAGTGAGTGACAGAGACCCAGAAAGACACATAGAGAGACACAGAGAGACAACGAGAGAAACAGAGACAAAGATCTAGACATAGAGAGACAATGAGAGACAAAGAGATACAGACATAGAGACAGAGAGAGACAGAGAAAAAGAGAAAGACAGAGAGAGACAGAGACAGAGAGAGAGACTAAGAGAGACAGAGAGAGACACAGAGAGAAACAGGGAGAGACAGAGAGAGACAGAGAGATACAGAGATAGAGACAGAGAGAGACAGAGAGAGAGACCGAGATATACAGAGAGAGAGACAGAGAGAGACAGAGAGAGACAGAGAGAGACAGAGAGAGAGACCGAGATAGACAGAGAGAGACAGAGAGAGACAGATAGAGAAAGAGAGTGACAGAGATATGATAAACAGAGAGAGTCAGAGATAGAGACAGAGAGAGACAGAGGGCGAAAGAGAAAGACAGAGAGAGACAGAGAGAGACACAGAGAGAGACAGAGAGAGACAAAGAGAGAGGGAGACAGAGAGAGACAAGGAAGACAGAGAGAGACACTGACAAAGAGAGAGACAGAGAGAGACAGAGACAGAGAGAGAGACAGAGACACAGAGAGAGACAGAGAGAGACAGAGAGAGAGAGAGACAGAGATAGAGACAGAGAGAGACAGAGAGAGACAAAGCGAGAGACAGAGAGAGACAGAGACAGAGAGAGAGACTGAGAGAGACAGAGAGAGACACAGAGAGAGACAGAGAGTGACAGAGACAGAGATAGAGACAGAGAGAAATAGAGAGAGAGACCGAGATAGACAGAGAGAGAGACAGAGAGAGACAGAGAGAGACAGATAGAGACAGAGAGTGACAGAGATATGATAAACAGAGAGAGTCAGAGATAGAGACAGAGAGAAAGAGATAGAGACATAGAGAGATGCAGAGAGAGACAGAGAGAGACAAAGAGATAAACAGAGAGAGACAGAGAAAGAGACAGAGAGAGACAGAGAGAGACAGAGAGAGGCAAGGAGAGACAAAGAGACACAGAGATAGAGACAGAGAGACACAGAGACAAAGATAGAGACAGAGAGAGACAGAGAGAGAGACTAAGAGAGACCCAAAGAGAGACAGAGAGAGACAGAGAGAGACAGAGAGAGACAGAGAGAGACAGAGAGAGACAGAGATAGAGACAGAGAGAGACAGAGAGAGAGACCGAAATAGACAGAGAGAGAGACAGAGAGAGACAGAGAGAGACAAAGAGAGACAAATAGAGACAGAGAGTGACAGAGTTATGATAAACAGAGAGAGTCAGAGATAGAGACAGAGAGAGACAGAGGGAGACAGAGAAAGACAGAGAGAGACAGAGAGAGACACAGAGAGAGACAGAGAGACAAAGAGAGAGGGAGACAGAGAGAGACAAAGAAGACAGAGAGAGACACTGACAAAGAGAGAGACAGAGAGAGACAGAGACAGAGACAGAGACAGAGACTGAGAGAGACAGAGAGAGACACAGAGAGACACAGAGAGAGACAGAGAGAGACAGAGATAGAGACAGAGAGAGACAGAGAGAGAGACCGAGATAGACAGAGAGAGAGACAGAGAGAGACAGAGAGAGACAGATAGAGACAGAGAGTGACAGAGATAGAGACAGAGAGAGAAACAGAGAGAGACAGAGAGAGACAAAGAGAGAGGGAGACAGAGGGAGACAAAGAAGACAGAGAGAGACACTGACAAAGAGAGAGACAGAGAGAGACAGAGACAGAGAGAGAGACTGAGAGAGACAGAGAGAGACACAGAGAGAGACAGAGAGAGACAGAAAGAGACAGATAGAGACAGAGAGTGACAGAGATAGAGACAGAGAGAGACATAGAGAGAGACAGAGAGAGACAAGAGAGAGACAGAGAGAGACACAGTGAGAGATAGAGAGAGACAGAGAGAGACACAGAGAGAGACAGAGAGACAGAGTGATAAACAGAGAGAGCCAGAGAGAGACAGAGGGAGACAGAGAAAGACAGAGAGAAACACAGAGAGAACAGAGAGAGACTGAGAGAGACAGAGATAAAGACAGAGAGAGACACAGAGAGAGACAGAGAGAGACAGAGAGAGACTGAGAGAAACAGAGAGAGACTCAAAGAGACAGTTATTAAGACAGAGCGAGACAGAAAGAGAGGGAGACAGAGAGAGACAGAGAGAGACAATGGCAGAGACTGAGAGAGACAGAGATAGTGAGAGAGACAGAGAAACAGAGAGAGACAGAGAGATACAGAGAGAGACAGAGAGAGACAGAGAGAGACAAAGAGAGACAGAGAAAGAGAGACAGGGAGAGATAGAGAGAGACAGAGAGAGACACAGAGAGTGACAGAGCGACAGAGTGATAAACCAAGAGAGACAAAGATAGAGACAGAGAGTGACAGAGAGAGAGCGACAAAGAGAGAGAGAGAGGGAGACAGAGAAAGACAGAGAGAGACAGAGAGAGACACAGAGACAGAGAGAGACAGCGAGAGACAGAGAGAGACAGAGAAAGACAGAGAGAGACAGAGAGAGACAGAGAGAGACAGAGAGAAAGAGATAGACATAGAGAGACGCAGAGAGAGACAGAGAGAGCCAAAGAGATAAACAGAGAGAGACAGAGATAGAGACAGAGAGAGACAGAGAGAGACAATGAGAGACAGAGATAGAGACAGAGAGAGACAGAACAAAGAGAGAGAAAGAGAGAGACAGAGACAGAGAGAGAGAGACTAAGAGAGACAGAGAGAGACACAGAGAGAGACAGAGAGAGACAGAGAGAGACAAAGATAGAGACAGAGAGAGACTGAGAGAGAGACCGAGATAGACAGAGAGAGAGACAGAGAGAGACAGAGAGAGACAGATAGAGACAGAGAGTGACAGAGATATGATAAACAGAGAGAGTCAGAGATAGAGACAGAGAGAGACAGAGGGAGACAGAGAAAGAGACAGAGAGACAGAGAGAGACACAGAGAGAGACAGAGAGAGACAAAGAGTGAGGGAGACAGAGAGAGACAAAGAAGACAGAGAGAGACACTGACAAAGAGAGAGACGGAAGAGAGACAGAGACAGAGAGAGAGACTGAGAGAGACAGAGAGAGACACAGAGAGAGACAGAGAGAGACAGAGAGAGACATAGAGAGAGACATAGAGAGACAGAGAGAGACACAGAGAGAGACAGAGAGAGACACAGTGAGAAATAGATACAGAGAGAGACACAGAGAGAGACAGAGAGACAGAGTGATAAACAGAGAGAGACAGAGATAGAGCCAGAGAGAGACAGAGGGAGACAGAGAAAGACAGAGAGAAACACAGAGAGAGACAGAGAGAGACTGAGAGAGACTTAGATAAAGACAGAGAGAGACACAGAGAGAGACAGAGAGAGACAAAGTGAGAGGGAGACAGAGAGAGACAAAGAAGACAGAGAGAGACACTGACAAAGAGAGAGATAGAGAGAGACAGAGAGAGAGACAGAGAGAGACAGAGAGAGACAGAGATAGAGACAGAGAGAGACAGAGAGAGAGACCGAGATAGACAGAGAGAGAGACAGAGAGAGACAGAGAGTGACAGAGATAGAGACAGAGAGAGACAGAGATAGAGACAGAGAGAGACAGAGAGAGAGACCGAGATAGACAGAGAGAGAGACAGAGAGAGACAGAGAGTGACAGAGATAGAGACAGAGAGAGACACAGAGAGAGCCAGAGAGAGACAAAGAGAGAGGGAGACAGAGAGAGACAAAGAAGACAGAGAGAGACACTGACAAAGAGAGAGACAGAGAGAGACAGAGACAGAGAGAGAGACTGAGAGAGACAGAGAGAGACACAGAGAGAGACAGAGAGAGACAGAGAGAGACAGATAGAGACAGAGAGTGACAGAGATAGAGACAGAGAGAGACATAGAGAGAGACAGAGAGAGACAAGAGAGAGACAGAGAGAGACACAGTGAGAGATAGAGAGAGACAGAGAGAGACACAGAGAGAGACAGAGAGACAGAGTGATAAACAGAGAGAGCCAGAGAGAGACAGAGGGAGACAGAGAAAGACAGAGAGAAACACAGAGAGAACAGAGAGAGACTGAGAGAGACAGAGATAAAGACAGAGAGAGACACAGAGAGAGACAGAGAGAGACTGAGAGAAACAGAGAGAGACTCAAAGAGACAGTTATTAAGACAGAGAGA
Source organism: Mus caroli (assembly GCF_978045245.1). Taxonomy (NCBI): domain Eukaryota; kingdom Metazoa; phylum Chordata; class Mammalia; order Rodentia; family Muridae; genus Mus; species Mus caroli. The sequence goes on from NW_028227276.1 coordinate 10,870,820, forward strand.
GACAGAAAGAGAGGGAGACAGAGAGAGACAGAGAGAGGCAATGGCAGAGACTGAGAGAGACAGAGATAGTGAGAGAGACAGAGAGAAACAGAGAGAGACAGAGAGATACAGAGAGAGACAGAGAGAGACAGAGAGAGACAAAGAGAGACAGAGAAAGAGAGACAGGGAGAGATAGAGAGAGACACAGAGAGAAACAGAGAGTGACAGAGCGACAGAGTGATAAACCAAGAGAGACAAAGATAGAGACAGAGAGTGACAGAGAGAGAGAGACAGAGAGAGAGAGAGAGGGAGACAGAGAAAGACAGAGAGAGACAGAGAGAGACACAGAGACAGAGAGAGACAGAGAAAGACAGAGAGAGACAGAGAGAGACAGAGAGAGACAGAGAGAAAGAGATAGACATAGAGAGACGCAGAGAGAGACAGAGAGAGCCAAAGAGATAAACAGAGAGAGACAGAGATAGAGACAGAGAGATACAGAGAGAGACAATGAGAGACAAAGAGAGACAGAGATAGAGACAGAGAGAGACAGAACAAAGAGAGAGACAGAGAGAGACAGAGACAGAGAGAGAGAGACTAAGAGAGACAGAGAGAGACACAGAGAGAGACAGAGAGAGACAGAGAGAGACAAAGATAGAGACAGAGAGAGACTGAGAGAGAGACCGAGATAGACAGAGAGAGAGACAGAGAGAGACAGAGAGAGACAGATAGAGACAGAGAGTGACAGAGATATGATAAACAGAGAGAGTCAGAGATAGAGACAGAGAGAGACAGAGGGAGACAGAGAAAGAGACAGAGAGACAGAGAGAGACACAGAGAGAGACAGAGAGAGACAAAGAGAGAGGGAGACAGAGAGAGACAAAGAAGACAGAGAGAGACACTGACAAAGAGAGAGACGGAGAGAGAGACAGAGACAGAGAGAGAGACTGAGAGAGACAGAGAGAGACACAGAGAGAGACAGAGAGAGACTGAGAGAGACAGATAGAGACAGAGAGTGACAGAGATAGAGACAGAGAGAGACATAGAGAGAGACAGAGAGAGACAGAGAGAGACACAGAGAGAGACAGAGAGAGACACAGTGAGAGATAGAGACAGAGAGAGACACAGAGAGAGACAGAGAGACAGAGTGATAAACAGAGAGAGACAGAGATAGAGCCAGAGAGAGACAGAGGGAGACAGAGAAAGACAGAGAGAAACACAGAGAGAGACAGAGAGAGACTGAGAGAGACAGAGATAAAGACAGAGAGAGACACAGAGAGAGACAGAGAGAGACAAAGAGAGAGGGAGACAGAGAGAGACAAAGAAGACAGAGAGAGACACTGACAAAGAGAGAGACAGAGACAGAGAGAGAGACTGAGAGAGACAGAGAGAGACACAGAGAGAGACAGAGAGAGACAGATAGAGACAGAGAGTGACAGAGATAGAGACAGAGAGAGACATAGAGAGAGACAGAGAGAGACAGAGAGAGACACAGAGAGAGACAGAGAGAGACACAGTGAGAGATATAGAGAGACAGAGAAAGACACAGAGAGAGACAGAGAGACAGAGTGATAAACAGAGAGAGACAGAGATAGAGCCAGAGAGAGACAGATGGAGACAGAGAAAGACAGAGAGAAACACAGAGAGAGACAGAGAGAGACTGAGAGAGACAGAGATAAAGACAGAGAGAGACACAGAGAGAGACAGAGAGAGACAGAGAGAGACTGAGAGAAACAGAGAGAGACTGAGAGAGACAGAGATTAAGACAGAGAGAGACAGAGAGAGACAGAGAGGGAGACAGAGAGAGAAAGAGAGAGACATTGGCAGAGACAGAGAGAGACAGAGATAGTGAGAGAGACAGAGAGATACAGAGAGAGACAAGAGATACAGAGAGAGACAGAGAGAGACATTGAGAGAGACAAAGAGAGACAGAGAGAGACAGAGAGAGAGACAGGGAGAGATAGAGAGAGACAGAGAGAGACACAGAGAGTGACAGAGCGACAGAGTGATAAACCAAGAGAGACAAAGATAGAGACAGAGAGTGACAGAGAGAGAGAGACAGAGAGAGAGAGAGGGAGACAGAGAAAGACAGCAAGAGAAAGAGAGAGAGAGAAAAAGACAGAGAGAGACAGAGAGAGACAGAGATAGAGACAGAGAGACACAGAGAGAGACAGAGAGAGACAGAGTGAGAGACAGAGACACAGAGAGACACATAGAGAGACACAGAGAGACACCGAGAGAAACAGAGATCAAGATCTAGACAGAGAGAGACAGAAAAAGAGACAAAGAATGACAGAGGAAGACAGAGAGAGAGACTGAGAGAGACAGAGATAGAGACAGAGAAAGACAAAGAGAGAGACAGAGAGAGACAGAGAGAGACAGAGAGAAACAGATAGACATAGAGAGATGCAGAGAGAGACAGAGAGAGAAAAGAGATAAACAGAGAGAGACAGAGATAGAGACAGAGAGAGACAGAGAGAGACAATGAGAGACAAAGAGAGACAGAGATAGAGACAGAGAGAGACAGAACAAAGAGAGAGACAGAGAGAGACAGAGACAGAGAGAGAGACAAAGAGAGACAGAGAGAGACACAGAGAGAGACAGAGAGAGACAGAGAGAGACAAAGATAGAGACAGAGAGAGACTGAGAGAGAGACCAAGATAGACAGAGAGAGAGACAGAGAGAGACAGAGAGAGACAGATAGAGACAGAGAGTGACAGAGATATGATAAACAGAGAGAGTCAGAGATAGAGACAGAGAGATACAGAGGGAGACAGAGAAAGAGACAGAGAGACAGAGAGAGACACAGAGAGAGACAGAGAGAGACAAAGAGAGAGGGAGACAGAGAGAGACAAAGAAGACAGAGAGAGACACTGACAAAGAGAGAGACGGTGAGAGAGACAGAGACAGAGAGAGAGACTGAGAGAGACAGAGAGAGACACAGAGAGAGACAGAGAGAGACAGAGAGAGACAGATAGAGACAGAGAGTGACAGAGACAGAGAAAGAGAGAGAGACTGAGAGAGACAGAGAGAGACACAGAGAGAGACAGAGAGAGACAGAGA
>NW_028227276.1:10876358-10883858 GCF_978045245.1 Mus caroli
GAGAGAGACAGAGAGAGACAGAGATAGAGAGAGAGAGACACAGAGAGAGACAGAGAGAGAGACAGAGAGAGACAGAGTGAGAGACAGAGACACAGAGAGACACATAGAGAGACACAGAGAGACACCGAGAGAAAGAGAGACAAAGATCTAGACAGATAGAGACAGAAAAAGAGACAAAGAATGACAGAGAGAGACAGAGAGAGAGACTGAGAGAGACAGAGATAGAGACAGAGAGAAAGAGATAGAGACATAGATAGATGCAGAGAGAGACAGAGAGAGACAAAGAGATAAACAGAGAGAGACAGAGAAAGAGACAGAGAGAGACAGAGAGAGACAGAGAGAGGCAAGGAGAGACAAAGAGAGACAGAGATAGAGACAGAGAGAGACAGAGACAAAGATAGAGACAGAGAGAAACAGAGAGAGAGACTAAGAGAGACCCAGAGAGAGACAGAGAGAGACAGAGAGAGACAGAGAGAGACAGAGAGAGACAGAGAGAGACAGAGAGAGACAGAGAGAGACAGAGATAGAGACAGAGAGAGACAGAGAGAGAGACCGAAATAGACAGAGAGAGAGACAGAGAGAGACAGAGAGAGACAAAGAGAGACAGATAGAGACAGAGAGTGACAGAGTTATGATAAACAGAGAGAGTCAGAGATAGAGACAGAGAGAGACAGAGGGAGACAGAGAAAGACAGAGAGAGACAGAGAGAGACACAGAGAGAGACAGAGAGACAAAGAGAGAGGGAGACAGAGAGAGACAAAGAAGACAGAGAGAGACAGAGAGAGACAGAGAGAGACTGAGAGAGACAGAAATAGAGACTGAAAGAGACAGATTGAGACAGAGAGAGACACAGAGAGAGACAGAGAGAGACAGAGAGAGACAGAGAGAGAGACAGGGAGAGATAGAGAGAGACAGAGAGAGACACAGAGAGTGAAAGAGCGACAGAGTGATAAACAGAGAGAGACAGAGATAGAGACAGAGAGTGACAGAGAGAGAGACAGAGAGAAAGAAAGGGAGACAGAGAAAGATAGAGAGAGACAGAGAGAGACACAGAGACAGAGAGAGACAGCGAGAGACAGATAGAGACAGAGAAAGACAGAGAGAGACAGAGAGAGACAGAGATAGAGAGAGAGAGACACAGAGAGAGACAGAGAGAGAGACAGAGAGAGACAGAGTGAGAGACAGAGACACAGAGAGACACATAGAGAGACACAGAGAGACACCGAGAGAAAGAGAGACAAAGATCTAGACAGATAGAGACAGAAAAAGAGACAAAGAATGACAGAGAGAGACAGAGAGAGAGACTGAGAGAGACAGAGATAGAGACAGAGAGAAAGAGATAGAGACATAGATAGATGCAGAGAGAGACAGAGAGAGACAAAGAGATAAACAGAGAGAGACAGAGAAAGAGACAGAGAGAGACAGAGAGAGACAGAGAGAGGCAAGGAGAGACAAAGAGAGACAGAGATAGAGACAGAGAGAGACAGAGACAAAGATAGAGACAGAGAGAAACAGAGAGAGAGACTAAGAGAGACCCAGAGAGAGACAGAGAGAGACAGAGAGAGACAGAGAGAGACAGAGAGAGACAGAGAGAGACAGAGAGAGACAGAGAGAGACAGAGATAGAGACAGAGAGAGACAGAGAGAGAGACCGAAATAGACAGAGAGAGAGACAGAGAGAGACAGAGAGAGACAAAGAGAGACAGATAGAGACAGAGAGTGACAGAGTTATGATAAACAGAGAGAGTCAGAGATAGAGACAGAGAGAGACAGAGGGAGACAGAGAAAGACAGAGAGAGACAGAGAGAGACACAGAGAGAGACAGAGAGACAAAGAGAGAGGGAGACAGAGAGAGACAAAGAAGACAGAGAGAGACAGAGAGAGACAGAGAGAGACTGAGAGAGACAGAAATAGAGACTGAAAGAGACAGATTGAGACAGAGAGAGACACAGAGAGAGACAGAGAGAGACAGAGAGAGACAGAGAGAGAGACAGGGAGAGATAGAGAGAGACAGAGAGAGACACAGAGAGGGACAGAGCGTCAGAGTGATAAACAGAGAGAGACAGAGAAAGAGACAGAGTGTGACAGAGTGAGAGACAGAGAGAAAGAAAGGGAGACAGAGAAAGACAGAGAGAGACAGAGAGAGACACAGAGACAGAGAGAGAGAGCGAGAGACAGAGAGAGACAGAGAAAGACAGAGAGAGACAGAGAGAGACAGAGATAGAGAGAGAGAGACACAGAGATAGACAGAGAGAGAGAAAGAGAGAGACAGAGTGAGAGACAGAGACACAGAGAGACACATAGAGAGACACAGAGAGACACCGAGAGAAACAGACAATGATCTAGACAGAGAGAGACAGAAAAAGAGACAAAGAATGACAGAGAGAGACAGAGAGAGACAGAGAGAGACAGAGATAGAGACAGAGAGAAAGAAATAGAGACATAGAGAGACGAAGAGAGAGACAGAGAGAGACAAAGAGATAAACAGAGAGAGACAGAGATAGAGCGAGAGAGAGACAAAGAGAGACAGAGAGAGACAGAGAGAGACAGGGAGAGATAGAGAGAGACAGAGAGAGACACAGAGAGGGACAGAGCGTCAGAGTGATAAACAGAGAGAGACAGAGAGAGACTGAGAGAGACAGAGATAGAGACAGAGAGAAAGAAATAGAGACATAGAGAGACGCAGAGAGAGACAGAGAGAGACAAAGAGATAAACAGAGAGAGACAGAGATAGAGACAGAGAGAGACAGAGAGAGACAGAGAGAGACAATGAGAGACAAAGAGAGTCAGAGATAGAGACAGAGAGAGACAGAGACAAAGAGAGAGACAGAGAGAGACAGAGACAGAGAGAGAGACTAAGAGAGACCCAGAGAGAGACAGAGAGAGACAGAGAGAGACAGAGAGAGACAGAGAGAGAGATAGAGAGACAGAGAGAGACAGAGATAGAGACAGAGAGAGACAGAGAGAGAGACCGAAAGAGACTGAGAGAGACAGAGAGAGACAGAGAGAGACAGATAGAGACAGAGAGTGACAGAGTTATGATAAACAGAGAGAGTTAGAGATAGAGACAGAGAAAGACAGAGGGAGACAGAGAAAGAGAGAGAGAGACAGAGAGAGACACAGAGAGAGACAGAGAGACAAAGAGAGAGGGAGACAGAGAGAGACTAAGAAGACACAGAGAGACACTGACAAAGAGAGAGACAGAGAGAGACAGAGACAGAGAGAGAGACTGAGAGAGACAGAGAGAGACACAGAGAGAGACAGAGAGAGACAGAGAGATACAGAGATAGAGACAGAGAGAGACAGAGAGAGAGACCGAGATAGACAGAGAGAGAGACAGAGAGAGACAGATAGAGACAGAGTGACAGAGATAGAAACAGAGAGAGACATAGAGAGAGACAGAGAGAGACACAGAGAGAGACAGAGAGAGACACAGTGAGAGATAGAGAGAGACAGAGAGAGACACAGAGAGAGACAGAGAGACAGAGTGATAAAAAGAGAGAGACAGAGATAGAGCCAGAGAGAGACAGAGGGAGACAGAGAAAGACAGAGAGAAACACAGAGACAGAGAGAGACAGAGAGAGACAGAGAGAGAGACAGAGAGAGACAGAGAGAGACACATAGAGAGACACAGAGAGACACCGAGAGAAACAGAGACAAAGATCTAGACATAGAGAGACAATGAGATACAAAGAGAGACAGACATAGAGACAGAGAGAGACAGAGACAAAGAGAAAGACAGAGAGAGACAGAGACAGAGAGAGACTAAGAGAGACAGAGAGAGACACAGAGAGAAACAGGTAGAGACAGAGAGATACAGAGATAGAGACCGAGAGAGACAGAGAGAGAGACTGAGAGAGACAGAGATAGAGACAGAGAAAGACAAAGAGAGAGACAGAGAGAGACAGAGAGAAAGAGATAGAGACATAGAGAGACGCAGAGAGAGACAGAGAGAGACAAAGAGATAAACAGAGAGAGACAGAGATAGAGACAGAGAGAGACAGAGAGAGACAATGAGAGACAAAGAGAGACAGAGATAGAGACAGAGAGAGACAGAGACAAAGAGAGAGACATAGAGAGACAGAGACAGAGAGAGAGACTAAGAGAGACCCAGAGAGAGACAGAGAGAGACAGAGAGAGACAGAGAGAGACAGAGAGAGACAGAGAGAGACAGAGAGAGACAAAGAGATACAGAGATAGAGACAGGGAGAGACAGAGAGAGAGACTGAAATAGACAGAGAGACAGAGAGAGACAGATAGAGACAGAGAGTGACAGAGTTATGATAAACAGAGAGAGTCAGAGATAGACAGAGAGAGACAGAGGGAGACAGAGAAAGACAGAGAGAGACAGAGAGAGACACAGAGAGAGACAGAGAGAGACAAAGAGAGGGAGACAGAGAGAGACAAAGAAGACAGAGAGAGACACTGACAAAGAGAGAGACAGAGAGAGACAGAGAGAGAGAGACTGAGAGAGACAGAGAGAGACACAGAGAGAGACAGAGAGACAGAGAGAACAGAGATAGAGACAGAGAGAGACAGAGAGAGAGACCGAGATAGACAGAGAGAGAGACAGAGAGAGACAGAGAGAGACAGATAGTGACAGAGAGTGACAGAAATAGAGACAGAGAGAGACAGAGATAGAGACAGAGAGAGACATAGAGAGAGATAGAGAGAGACAGAGAGAGACAGAGAGAGACTGAGAGAAACAGAGATTAAGAAAGAGAGAGACAGAGAGAGACAGAGAGAGAGGGAGACAGAGAGAGACAGTGGCAGAGACAGAGACAGATATATATAGAGAGTCAGAGAGATACAGAGAGAGACAGAGAGATACAGATAGAGACAGAGAGAGACAGAGAGAGAGACAAAGAGAGACAGAGTGAGACAGAGAGAGACACAGGGAGAGATAGAGAGAGACAGAGAGAGACACAGAGAGTGACAGAGCGACAGAGTGATAAACAGAGAGAGACAGTGATAGAGACAGAGAGTGACAGAGAGAGAGAGAAAGAGAGAGAGAGAGGGAGACAGAGAAAGATAGAGAGAGACAGAGAGAGACACAGAGACAGAGAGAGACAGCGAGACACAGAGAGAGACAGAGAAAGACAGAGAGAGACAGAGAGAGACAGAGATAGAGACAGAGAGACACAGAGAGAGACAGAGAGAGAGACAGAGAGAGACAGAGTGAGTGAAAGAGACACAGAGAGACACAAAGAGAGACACAGAGAGACACCGAGAGAAACAGAGACAAAGATCTAGACAGAGAGAGACAATGAGAGACAAAGAGAGACAGACATAGAGACAGAGAGAGACAGAGACAAAGAGAGAGACAGAGAGAGACAGAGACAGAGAGAGAGACTAAGAGAGACAGAGAGAGACACAGAGAAAGACAGGGAGAGACAGAGAGAGACAGAGAGATACAGAGATAGAGACAGAGAGAGACAGAGAGAGAGAACGAGATAGACAGAGAGAGAGACAGAGCGAGACAGAGAGAGACAGAGAGAGACAGATAGAGACAGAGAGTGACAGAGATATGATAAACAGAGAGAGACAGAGATAGAGACAGAGAGAGACAGAGGGCGACAGAGAAAGACAGAGAGAGACAGAGAGAGACACAGAGAGAGACAGAGAGTGACAAAGAGAGAGGGAGACAGAGAAGACAAGGAAGACAGAGAGAGACACTGACAAAGAGAGAGACAGAGAGAGAGACTGAGAGAGACAGAGAGAGACACAGAGAGACAGAGAGAGACAGAGAGAGACAGAGAGAGACAGAGATAGAGACAGAGAGAGACAGAGAGAGACCGAGATAGACAGAGAGAGACAGAGAGAGACAGAGAGAGACAGATAGAGACAGAGAGTGACAGAGATAGAGACAGAGAGAGACATAGAGAGAGACAGAGAGAGACAGAGGGAGACACAGAGAGAGACAGAGAGAGTCAGAGATAGAGACAGAGAGAGACAGAGAGAGAGACCCAGATAGACAGAGAGAGAGACAGAGAGAGACAGAGAGAGACAGATAGAGACAGAGAGTGACAGAGATAGAGACAGAGAGAGACATAGAGAGAGACAGAGAGAGACAGAGAGAGACACAGAGAGAGACAGAGAGAGACACAGTGAGAGATAGAGAGAGACACAGAGAGACACAGAGAGAGACAGAGCGACAGAGTGATAAACAGAGAGAGACAGAGATAGAGCCAGAGAGAGACAGAGGGAGACAGAGAAAGACAGAGAGAGACACAGAGAGAGACAGAGAGAGACAGAGAAAGACTGAGATAGACAGAGATAAAGACAGAGAGAGACAGAGAGAGACAGAGAGAGACAGAGAGAGACTGAGAGAGACAGAGATTAAGACAGAGAGAGACAGTGAGAGACAGAGAGAGAGGGAGACAGAGAGAGACAGAGAGAGACAGTGGCAGAGACAGAGAGAGACAGAGATATAGAGAGAGACAGAGAGATACAGAGAGAGACAGAGAGATAGATAGAGAGACAGAGAGAGACACAGAGAGTGACAGAGCGACAGAGTGATAAACAGAGAGAGACAGAGATAGAGACAGAGAGTGACAGAGAGAGAGAGACAGAGAGAGTGGGAGACAGAGAAAGACAGAGAGAGTCAGAGAGAGACACAGAGACAGAGAGTGACAGCGAGAGACAGAGAGAGACAGAGAAAGACAGAGAGAGACAGAGAGAGAGACTGAGAGAGACAGAGATAGAGACAGAGAAAGACAAAGAGAGAGACATAGAGAGACAGAGAGAGACAGAGAGAAAGAGATAGAACATAGAGATATGCAGAGAGAGACAGAGAGAGACAAAGAGATAAACAGAGAGAGACAGAGATAGAGACAGAGAGAGACAGAGAGAGACAGAGAGAGACAATAAGAGACAAAGAGAGACAGAGATAGAGACAGAGAGAGACAGAGAGATACAGATAGAGACAGAGAGAGACAGAGAGAGAGACAAAGAGAGACAGAGTGAGACAGAGAGAGACACAGGGAGAGATAGAGAGAGACAGAGAGAGACACAGAGAGTGACAGAGCGACAGAGTGATAAACAGAGAGAGACAGTGATAGAGACAGAGAGTGACAGAGAGAGAGAGAAAGAGAGAGAGAGAGGGAGACAGAGAAAGACAGAGAGAGACAGAGAGAGACACAGAGACAGAGAGAGACAGCGAGACACAGAGAGAGACAGAGAAAGACAGAGAGAGACAGAGAGAGACAGAGATAGAGACAGAGAGACACAGAGAGAGACAGAGAGAGAGACAGAGAGAGACAGAGTGAGAGAAAGAGACACAGAGAGACACAAAGAGAGACACAGAGAGACACCGAGAGAAACAGAGACAAAGATCTAGACAGAGAGAGACAATGAGAGACAAAGAGAGACAGACATAGAGACAGAGAGAGACAGAGACAAAGAGAGAGACAGAGAGAGACAGAGACAGAGAGAGAGACTAAGAGAGACAGAGAGATACACAGAGAAAGACAGGGAGAGACAGAGAGAGACAGAGAGATAC
>NW_028227276.1:10888858-10896358 GCF_978045245.1 Mus caroli
TTATGATAAACAGAGAGAGTCAGAGATAGAGACAGAGAGAGACAGAGGGAGACAGAGAAAGACAGAGAGAGACAGAGAGAGACACACAGAGAGACAGAGAGACAAAGAGAGAGGGAGACAGAGAGAGACAAAGAAGACAGAGAGAGACAGAGAGAGACAGAGAGAGACTGAGAGAGACAGAAATAGAGACTGAAAGAGACAGATTGAGACAGAGAGAGACACAGAGAGAGACAGAGAGAGACAGAGAGAGAGACAGGGAGAGATAGAGAGAGACAGAGAGAGACACAGAGAGGGACAGAGCGTCAGAGTGATAAACAGAGAGAGACAGAGAAAGAGACAGAGTGTGACAGAGAGAGAGACAGAGAGAAAGAAAGGGAGACAGAGAAAGACAGAGAGAGACAGAGAGAGACACAGAGACAGAGAGAGAGAGCGAGAGACAGAGAGAGACAGAGAAAGACAGAGAGAGACAGAGAGAGACAGAGATAGAGAGAGAGAGACACAGAGATAGACAGAGAGAGAGAAAGAGAGAGACAGAGTGAGAGACAGAGACACAGAGAGACACATAGAGAGACACAGAGAGACACCGAGAGAAACAGACAATGATCTAGACAGAGAGAGACAGAAAAAGAGACAAAGAATGACATAGAGAGACAGAGAGATACAGAGAGAGACAGAGAGATACAGAGAGAGACAGAGAGAGAGACAAAGAGAGACAGAGTGAGACAGAGAGAGACACAGGGAGAGATAGAGAGAGACAGAGAGAGACACAGAGAGTGACAGAGCGACAGAGTGATAAACAGAGAGAGACAGTGATAGAGACAGAGATTGACAGAGAGAGAGAGAAAGAGAGAGAGAGAGGGAGACAGAGAAAGACAGAGAGAGATAGAGAGAGACACAGAGACAGAGAGAGACAGCGAGACACAGAGAGAGACAGAGAAAGACAGAGAGAGACAGAGAGAGACAGAGATAGAGACAGAGAGACACAGAGAGAGACAGAGAGAGAGACAGAGAGAGACAGAGTGAGAGAAAGAGACACAGAGAGACACAAAGAGAGACACAGAGAGACACCGAGAGAAACAGAGACAAAGATCTAGACAGAGAGAGACAATGAGAGACAAAGAGAGACAGACATAGAGACAGAGAGAGACAGAGACAAAGAGAGAGACAGAGAGAGACAGAGACAGAGAGAGAGACTAAGAGAGACAGAGAGAGACACAGAGAAAGACAGGGAGAGACAGAGAGAGACAGAGAGATACAGAGAGAGACAGAGAGAGACACATAGAGAGACACAGAGAGACACCGAGAGAAACAGAGACAAAGATCTAGACATAGAGAGACAATGAGATACAAAGAGAGACAGACATAGAGACAGAGAGAGACAGAGACAAAGAGAAAGACAGAGAGAGACAGAGACAGAGAGAGACTAAGCGAGACAGAGAGAGACACAGAGAGAAACAGGTAGAGACAGAGAGAGACAGAGAGATACAGAGATAGAGACCGAGAGAGACAGAGAGAGAGACTGAGAGAGACAGAGATAGAGACAGAGAAAGACAAAGAGAGAGACAGAGACAGAGAGAAAGAGATAGAGACATAGAGAGAGGCAGAGAGAGACAGAGAGAGACAAAGAGATAAACAGAGAGAGACAGAGATAGAGACAGAGAGAGACAGAGAGACAATGAGAGACAAAGAGAGACAGAGATAGAGACAGAGAGAGACAGAGACAAAGAGAGAGACATAGAGAGACAGAGACAGAGAGAGAGACTAAGAGAGACCCAGAGAGAGACAGAGAGAGACAGAGAGAGACAGAGAGAGACAGAGAGAGACAGAGAGAGACAGAGAGAGACAGAGAGAGACAAAGAGATACAGAGATAGAGACAGGGAGAGACAGAGAGAGACTGAAATAGACAGAGAGACAGAGAGAGACAGAGAGAGACAGATAGAGACAGAGAGTGACAGAGTTATGATAAACAGAGAGAGTCAGAGATAGACACAGAGAGACAGAGGGAGACAGAGAAAGACAGAGAGAGACAGAGAGAGACACAGAGAGAGACAGAGAGAGACAAAGAGAGGGAGACAGAGAGAGACAAAGAAGACAGAGAGAGACACTGACAAAGAGAGAGACAGAGAGAGACAGAGAGAGAGAGACTGAGAGAGACAGAGAGAGACACAGAGAGAGACAGAGAGACAGAGAGAACAGAGATAGAGACAGAGAGAGACAGAGAGAGAGACCGAGATAGACAGAGAGAGAGACAGAGAGAGACAGAGAGAGACAGATAGTGACAGAGAGTGACAGAAATAGAGACAGAGAGAGACAGAGATAGAGACAGAGAGAGACATAGAGAGAGATAGAGAGAGACAGAGAGAGACAGAGAGAGACTGAGAGAAACAGAGATTAAGAAAGAGAGAGACAGAGAGAGACAGAGAGAGAGGGAGACAGAGAGAGACAGTGGCAGAGACAGAGAGAGACAGATATATATAGAGAGACAGAGAGATACAGAGAGAGACAGAGAGATACAGAGAGAGACAGAGAGAGAGACAAAGAGAGACAGAGTGAGACAGAGAGAGACACAGGGAGAGATAGAGAGAGACAGAGAGAGACACAGAGAGTGACAGAGCGACAGAGTGATAAACAGAGAGAGACAGTGATAGAGACAGAGATTGACAGAGAGAGAGAGAAAGAGAGAGAGAGAGGGAGACAGAGAAAGACAGAGAGAGATAGAGAGAGACACAGAGACAGAGAGAGACAGCGAGACACAGAGAGAGACAGAGAAAGACAGAGAGAGACAGAGAGAGACAGAGATAGAGACAGAGAGACACAGAGAGAGACAGAGAGAGAGACAGAGAGAGACAGAGTGAGAGAAAGAGACACAGAGAGACACAAAGAGAGACACAGAGAGACACCGAGAGAAACAGAGACAAAGATCTAGACAGAGAGAGACAATGAGAGACAAAGAGAGACAGACATAGAGACAGAGAGAGACAGAGACAAAGAGAGAGACAGAGAGAGACAGAGACAGAGAGAGAGACTAAGAGAGACAGAGAGAGACACAGAGAAAGACAGGGAGAGACAGAGAGAGACAGAGAGATACAGAGAGAGACAGAGAGAGACACATAGAGAGACACAGAGAGACACCGAGAGAAACAGAGACAAAGATCTAGACATAGAGAGACAATGAGATACAAAGAGAGACAGACATAGAGACAGAGAGAGACAGAGACAAAGAGAAAGACAGAGAGAGACAGAGACAGAGAGAGACTAAGCGAGACAGAGAGAGACACAGAGAGAAACAGGTAGAGACAGAGAGAGACAGAGAGATACAGAGATAGAGACCGAGAGAGACAGAGAGAGAGACTGAGAGAGACAGAGATAGAGACAGAGAAAGACAAAGAGAGAGACAGAGACAGAGAGAAAGAGATAGAGACATAGAGAGAGGCAGAGAGAGACAGAGAGAGACAAAGAGATAAACAGAGAGAGACAGAGATAGAGACAGAGAGAGACAGAGAGACAATGAGAGACAAAGAGAGACAGAGATAGAGACAGAGAGAGACAGAGACAAAGAGAGAGACATAGAGAGACAGAGACAGAGAGAGAGACTAAGAGAGACCCAGAGAGAGACAGAGAGAGACAGAGAGAGACAGAGAGAGACAGAGAGAGACAGAGAGAGACAGAGAGAGACAGAGAGAGACAAAGAGATACAGAGATAGAGACAGGGAGAGACAGAGAGAGAGACTGAAATAGACAGAGAGACAGAGAGAGACAGAGAGAGACAGATAGAGACAGAGAGTGACAGAGCTATGATAAACAGAGAGAGTCAGAGATAGACAGAGAGAGACAGAGGGAGACAGAGAAAGACAGAGAGAGACAGAGAGAGACACAGAGAGAGACAGAGAGAGACAAAGAGAGGGAGACAGAGAGAGACAAAGAAGACAGAGAGAGACACTGACAAAGAGAGAGACAGAGAGAGACAGAGAGAGAGACTGAGAGAGACAGAGAGAGACACAGAGAGAGACAGAGAGACAGAGAGAACAGAGATAGAGACAGAGAGAGACAGAGAGAGAGACCGAGATAGACAGAGAGAGAGACAGAGAGAGACAGAGAGAGACAGATAGTGACAGAGAGTGACAGAAATAGAGACAGAGAGAGACAGAGATAGAGACAGAGAGAGACATAGAGAGAGATAGAGAGAGACAGAGAGAGACAGAGAGAGACTGAGAGAAACAGAGATTAAGAAAGAGAGAGACAGAGAGAGACAGAGAGAGAGGGAGACAGAGAGAGACAGTGGCAGAGACAGAGAGAGACAGATATATATAGAGAGACAGAGAGATACAGAGAGAGACAGAGAGATACAGAGAGAGACAGAGAGAGAGACAAAGAGAGACAGAATGAGACAGAGAGAGACACAGGGAGAGATAGAGAGAGACAGAGAGAGACACAGAGAGTGACAGAGCGACAGAGTGATAAACAGAGAGAGACAGTGATAGAGACAGAGATTGACAGAGAGAGAGAGAAAGAGAGAGAGAGAGGGAGACAGAGAAAGACAGAGAGAGATAGAGAGAGACACAGAGACAGAGAGAGACAGCGAGACACAGAGAGAGACAGAGAAAGACAGAGAGAGACAGAGAGAGACAGAGATAGAGACAGAGAGACACAGAGAGAGACAGAGAGAGAGACAGAGAGAGACAGAGTGAGAGAAAGAGACACAGAGAGACACAAAGAGAGACACAGAGAGACACCGAGAGAAACAGAGACAAAGATCTAGACAGAGAGAGACAATGAGAGACAAAGAGAGACAGACATAGAGACAGAGAGAGACAGAGACAAAGAGAGAGACAGAGAGAGACAGAGACAGAGAGAGAGACTAAGAGAGACAGAGAGAGACACAGAGAAAGACAGGGAGAGACAGAGAGAGACAGAGAGATACAGAGATAGAGACAGAGAGAGACAGAGAGAGAGAACGAGATAGACAGAGAGAGAGACAGAGCGAGACAGAGAGAGACAGAGAGAGACAGATAGAGACAGAGAGTGACAGAGATATGATAAACAGAGAGAGACAGAGATAGAGACAGAGAGAGACAGAGGGCGACAGAGAAAGACAGAGAGAGACAGAGAGAGACACAGAGAGAGACAGAGAGTGACAAAGAGAGAGGGAGACAGAGAAGACAAGGAAGACAGAGAGAGACACTGACAAAGAGAGAGACAGAGAGAGACAGAGACAGAGAGAGACTGAGAGAGACAGAGAGAGACACAGAGAGACAGAGAGAGACAGAGAGAGACAGAGAGAGACAGAGATAGAGACAGAGAGAGACAGAGAGAGACCGAGATAGACAGAGAGAGACAGAGAGAGACAGAGAGAGACAGATAGAGACAGAGAGTGACAGAGATAGAGACAGAGAGAGACATAGAGAGAGACAGAGAGAGACAGAGGGAGACACAGAGAGAGACAGAGAGAGTCAGAGATAGAGACAGAGAGAGACAGAGAGAGAGACCCAGATAGACAGAGAGAGAGACAGAGAGAGACAGAGAGAGACAGATAGAGACAGAGAGTGACAGAGATAGAGACAGAGAGAGACATAGAGAGAGACAGAGAGAGACACAGAGAGAGACAGAGAGAGACACAGTGAGAGATAGAGAGAGACACAGAGAGACACAGAGAGAGACAGAGCGACAGAGTGATAAACAGAGAGAGACAGAGATAGAGCCAGAGAGAGACAGAGGGAGACAGAGAAAGACAGAGAGAGACACAGAGAGAGACAGAGAGAGACAGAGAAAGACTGAGATAGACAGAGATAAAGACAGAGAGAGACAGAGAGAGACAGAGAGAGACAGAGAGAGACTGAGAGAGACAGAGATTAAGACAGAGAGAGACAGTGAGAGACAGAGAGAGGAGGAGACAGAGAGAGACAGAGAGATAGATAGAGAGACAGAGAGAGACACAGAGAGTGACAGAGCGACAGAGTGATAAACAGAGAGAGACAGAGATAGAGACAGAGAGTGACAGAGAGAGAGAGACAGAGAGAGAGGGAGACAGAGAAAGACAGAGAGAGTCAGAGAGAGACACAGAGACAGAGAGTGACAGCGAGAGACAGAGAGAGACAGAGAAAGACAGAGAGAGACAGAGAGAGACAGAGAGAGAGACTGAGAGAGACAGAGATAGAGACAGAGAAAGACAAAGAGAGAGACATAGAGAGACAGAGAGAGACAGAGAGAAAGAGATAGAGACATAGAGATATGCAGAGAGAGACAGAGAGAGACAAAGAGATAAACAGAGAGAGACAGAGATAGAGACAGAGAGAGACAGAGAGAGACAGAGAGAGACAATAAGAGACAAAGAGAGACAGAGATAGAGACAGAGAGAGACAGAGACAAAGAGAGAGACAGAGAGAGACAGAGACAGAGAGAGAGACTAAGAGAGACACAGAGAGAGACAGAGAGAGACAGGGAGAGACAGAGAGAGACAGAGAGAGACAGAGAGAGACAGAGAGTGACAGAGATATGATAAACAGAGGGAGTCAGAGATAGAGACAGAGAGAGACAGAGGGAGACAGAGAACGACAGAGAGAGACAGAGAGAGACAGAGAGAGACAAAGAGAGAGGGAGACAGAGAGAGACAAAGAAGACAGAGAGAGACACTGACAAAGAGAGAGACAGAGAGAGACAGAGACAGAGAGAGAGACTGAGAGAGACAGAGAGAGACACAGAGAGAGACAGAGAGAGACAGAGAGAGACAGAGAGAGACAGAGATAGAGACAGAGAGAGACAGAGAGAGAGACTGAGATATACAGAGAGAGAGACAGAGAGAGACAGAGAGAGACAGAGAGAGACAGAGATAGAGACAGAGAGAGACAGAGAGAGACACAGAGAGAGACAGAGAGAGACACAGTGAGAGATAGAGAGAGACAGAAAAAGACAGAGAGAGAAACAGAGAGATACAGAGAGAGACAGAGAGAGACTGAGAGAGACAGAGATAAATACAGAGAGAGACAGAGAGAGACACAGAGAGAGACAGAGAGAGACAGAGAGAGACTGAGAGAGACAGAGATTAACACAGAGAGAGACAGAGAGTGACAGAGAGAGAGGGAGACAGAGAGAGACAGAGAGAGACAGTGGCAGAGACATTTAGAGACAGAGATAGAGAGAGAGACAGAGAGATACAGATAGAGACAGAGAGATACAGAGAGAGACAGAGAGAGACAAAGAGAGACAGAGAGAGACAGAGAGAGAGACAGGGAGAGATAGAGAGAGACAGAGAGAGACACAGAGAGTGACAGAGCGACAGAGTGATAAACCAAAAGAGACAAAGATAGAGACAGAGAGTGACAGAGAGAGAGAGACAGAGAGAGAAAGAGGGAGACAGAGAAAGATAGAGAGAGACAGAGAGAGACACAGAGAAAGAGAGAGACAGAGAGAGACAGAGAGAGACAGAGAAAGACTGAGAGAGACAGAGATAGAGACAGAGAAAGACAAAGAGAGAGACAGAGAGAGACAGAGAGAGACAGAGA